>NW_027192839.1:0-300000 GCF_949987515.2 Delphinus delphis
GGACTCAACACCGCATATTAAACGCCTAAGAATGTACCTGACTAGTAAGTATCTTAAAACCTATGGATTGCTATGTCTCCGAAAGAGAATCAAGCATGTGTACAGGGGCATAAACGCAGCAGTGATAGGATTGGAGAGGTTCGGTGAGCAAATGAAGACCCTTTGAAGTCATATTGCATGGTACCCATTACACGGGTCTTAACTCTCCAGGTTTAAGGTATTCTTCCTTCGGCTAAAACATGCATGTGGAACCCAAGTATGATCAACCATGTGAACGGGAGACGTGTTCATATATGTCTCAGTTTTCCTCCCCTGGTACTCGGGTGCAACATTCCAGACGCTTTACTAACACTCTCCCCACTTGGAGAGTCAGCGCCTTTAACTTCCTGTTTGGCCCAGTTTGCAATTTCTGTGGAAGATGAACAGGAATAGCGAGAACCAATGAGAGACTAGCTGGAGGTGTCTGGACGGGCAAATTTAACTCTCATTTCCCACCAGGAAGTGGAAATAACCAAAGGCTCAGCGTGCCGTGCCGGAACCATATTAGGGCCTGAAGCCATCCTGCGGTGTTGCAGCCAGGTCACAAGAAAGCGAGTTGAAGAAAGGAGCTCAGGGGCACTGTAATTCACAAACCTGCAGAGTTATAAATGACAGCTATTGTCCAAAAATAGACTGAAGTAAGGCTGCCAAGAGGACTTGAAAGCGGGGCAGAATTGCAGGAAACCGATTTCAGGAGGTAGACTGGAATTGCATTGAAAGCATAGGAAAAGAGGCAGAACGTCCAGAATGATGCACTTGGCCAAAAAGGGCGTATGCGTTTTTTCCTGAATATATTCAGGAAAAAACGCATACGCCCTTTTTGGCCAACCAAGAAAGCTTGCAAAGGAAATCTGCACTACAATGAAGTCTCACTTCCCCCCGGTCAAAAGGGCCATCTGAAAAAAGTGTAAAATCCAGAAAGGCAGGACAGGCCATGGAGAACTGGGAGCCTTGTTATGCTGATGGGCGGGATGTAAATTGCCAACAGACACTCGGGAGAAGTGTATGGTGTTTCCTGAAACATCTAAAAAACAAAACAACAGAGCCTAGGGCACTTCCACTTATGGCCCTATAGCTGAGGGAAATTAAAATCAAAAAGACACAGCCACCCCAAAGTTTGGGATGCCTCTGTTTACAAGAACCTCGTTTACCGTACAAGTTCAATATCACAGAAAGTGAAAAATGGATAAAGAACTTGTGGTACTTACGTACAATGCAGTATCACTCAGCAATGAAATCTATGTCATCAGGCCCGTAGCAGCATCATGAGTGGATTCAGGTACGATGATTCTAACTGAAATAAGTCACACAGAAAAAGAAACATCATAAGATATCAGTAATACACAGAATGTAAACTTGGCTACACAGGAACTGAATTACAGAACAGAACAGTTTCTCAAATTTAGAAAACCAACTTATGCTTGCTTAAGGGGAAAGGTGAGTTGGGGTGCTGCATAAAACCAGAGATTGAAATGAGCACAGATAAAGTTCCTTAAGCCAAATATGGAATAGACAAGAGCTACTCCTTGCTCAATGAAATGGACTCAACACCCCATATTAAACGCCTAAGAATGTACCTGACTAGTAAGTATCTTAAAACCTATGGATTGCTATGTCTCCGAAAGAGAATCAAGCATGTGTACAGGGGCATAAACGCAGCAGTGATAGGATTGGAGAGGTTCGGTGAGCAAATGAAGACCGTTTGAAGTCATATTGCATGGTACCCATTACACGGGTCTTAACTCTCCAGGTTTAAGGTATTCTTCCTTCAGCTAAAACATGCATGTGGAACCCAAGTATGATCAACCATGTGAACGGGAGACGTGTTCAAATATGTCTCAGTTTTCCTCCCCTGGTACTCGGGTGCAACATTCCAGACGCTTTACTAACACTCTCCCCACTTGGAGAGTCAACGCCTTTAACCTCCTGTTTGGCACAGTTTGCAATTCCTGCGGAAGATGAACAGGAATAGCGAGAACCAATGAGAGACTAGCTGGAGGTGTCTGGACGGGCAAATTTAACTCTCATTTCCCACCAGGAAGAGGAAATAACCAAAGGTTCAGCGTGCCGTGCCGGAACCAGATTAGGGCCTGTAGCCATCCTGCGGTGTTGCAGCCAGGTCACAAGAAAGCGAGTTGAAGAAAGGAGCTCAGGGGCACTGTAATTCACAAACCTGCAGAGTTATAAATGACAGCTATCGTCCAAAAATAGACTGAAGTAAGGCTGCCAAGAGGACTTGAAAGCGGGGCAGAATTGCAGGGAACCGATTTCAGGAGGTAGACTGGAATTGCATTGAAAGCACAGGAAAAGAGGCAGAACGTCCACAATGATGCACTTGGCCAAAAAGGGCGTATGCGTTTTTTCCTGAATATATTCAGGAAAAAACGCATACGCCCTTTTTGGCCAACCAAGCAAACTTGCAAAGGAAATCTGCACTACAATTAAGTCTCACTTGCCCCCGGTCAAAAGGGCCATCTGAAAAAAGTGTAAAATCCAGAAAGGCAGGACAGGCCATGGAGAACTGGGAGCCTTGTTATGCTGATGGGCGGGATGTAAATTGCCAACAGACACTCCGGAGAAGTGTATGGTGTTTCCTGAAACATCTAAAAAACAAAACAACAGAGCCTAGGGCACTTCCACTTATGGTCCTATAGCTGAGGGAAATTAAAATCAAAAAGACACAGCCACCCCAAAGTTTGGGATGCCTCTGTTTACAAGAACCTCGTTTACCGTACAAGTTCAATATCACAGAAAGTGAAAAATGGATAAAGAACTTGTGGTACTTACGTACAATGCAGTATCACTCAGCAATGAAATCTATGTCATCAGGCCCGTAGCAGCATCATGAGTGGATTCAGGTACGATGATTCTAACTGAAATAAGTCACACAGAAAAAGAAACATCATAAGATATCAGTAATACACGGAATGTAAACTTGGCTACACAGGAACTGAATTACAGAACAGAACAGTTTCTCAAATTTAGAAAACCAACTTATGCTTGCTTAAGGGGAAAGGTGAGTTGGGGTGCTGCATAAAACCAGAGATTGAAATGAGCACAGATAAAGTTCCTTAAGCCAAATATGGAATAGACAAGAGCTACTCCTTGCTCAACGAAATGGACTCAACACCGCATATTAAACGCCTAAGAGTGTACCTGACTAGTAAGTATCTTAAAACCTATGGATTGCTATGTCTCCGAAAGAGAATCAAGCATGTGTACAGGGGCATAAACGCAGCAGTGATAGGATTGGAGATGTTCGGTGAGCAAATGAAGACCCTTTGAAGTCATATTGCATGGTACCCATTCCACGGGTTTCAACTACCCAGGTTTTAGGTATTCTTCCTTCAGCTAAAACATGCATGTGGAACCCAGAGTATGATCAACCATGTGAACGGGAGACGTGTTCAAATATGTCTCAGTTTTGCTACCCTGGTACTCGGGTGCCACATTCCAGATGCTTTACTAACACTCTCCCGACTTGGACAGTCAGTCCCTTTAACCTCCTGTTTGGCCCAGTTTGCAATTTCTGCGGAAGATGAACAGGAATAGCGAGAACCAATGAGAGGCTAGCTGGAGGTGTCTGGACGGGCAAATTTAACTCTCATTTCCCACCAGGAAGAGGAATTAACCAAAGGCTCAGCATGCTGGGCCGGAACCAGATTAGGGCCTGAAGCCATCCTGCGGTGTTGCGGCCAGCTCACAAGAAAGCGAGTTGAAGAAAGGAGCTCAGGGGCACTGTAATTCACAAACCTGCAGAGTTATAAATGAGAGCTATCGTCCAAAAATAGACTGAAGTAAGGCTGCCAAGAGGACTTGAAAGCGGGGCAGAATTGCAGGAAACCGATTTCAGGAGGTAGACTGGAATTGCATTGAAAGCATAGGAAAAGAGGCAGAACGTCCACAATGATGCACTTGGCCAAAAAGGGCGTATGCGTTTTTTCCTGAATATATTCAGGAAAAAACGCATACGCCCTTTTTGGCCAACCAAGCAAGCTTGCAAAGGAAATCTGCACTACAATGAAGTCTCACTTCCCCCCGGTCAAAAGGGCCATCTGAAAAAAGTGTAAAATCCAGAAAGGCAGGACAGGCCATGGAGAACTGGGAGCCTTGTTATGCTGATGGGCGGGATGTAAATTGCCAACAACCACTCGGGAGAAGTGTATGGTGTTTCCTGAAACATCTAAAAAACAAAGCAACAGAGCCTAGGGCACTTCCACTTATGGTCCTATAGCTTAGGGAAATTAAAATCAAAAAGACACAGCCACCCCAAAGTTTGGAATGGCTCTGTTTACAAGAACCTCGTTTACAGTACAAGTTCAACATCGCAGAAAGTGAAAAATGGATAAAGAAGTTGTGGTATTCACTTACAAAGCAATATCACTCAGCAATGAAATCTATGTCATCAGGCCCTTAGCAGGACAATGAGTGGATTCAGGTATGATGATTCCAACTGAAATAAGTCACACAGAAAAAGAAACATCATAAGATATCAGTAATACACGGAATGGAAACTTGGCTACAAAGGAACTGAATTACAGAACAGAACAGGGTCTCAAATTTAGAAAACCAACTTATGCTTGCTTAAGGGGAAAGGTGAGTTGGGGTGCTGCATAAAACCAGAGATTGAAATGAGCACAGATAAAGTTCCTTAAGCCAAATATGGAATAGACAAGAGCTACTCCTTGCTCAACGAAATGGACTCAACACTGCATATTAAACGCCTAAGAATGTACCTGACTAGTAAGTATCTTAAAACCTATGGATTGCTATGTCTCTGAAAGAGAATCAAGCATGTGTACAGGGGCATACACGCAGCAGTGATAGGATTGGAGAGGTTCGGTGAGAAAATGAAGACCCTTTGAAGTCATATTGCATGGTACCCATTCCACGGGTTTCAACTACCCAGGTTTAAGGTATTCTTCCTTCAGCTAAAACATGCATGTGGAACCCAAGTATGATCAACCATGTGAACGGGAGACGTGTTCAAATATGTCTCAGTTTTCCTACCCTGGTACTCGGGTGCAACATTCCAGACGCTTTACTAACACTCTCCCCACTTGGAGAGTCAGCGCCTTTAACTTCCTGTTTGGCCCAGTTTGCAATTTCTGCGGAAGATGAACAGGAATAGCGAGAACCAATGAGAGACTAGCTGGAGGTGTCTGGACGGGCAAATTTAACTCTCATTTCCCACCAGGAAGAGGAAATAACCAAAGGCTCAGCGTGCCGTGCCGGAACCAGATTAGGGCCTGAAGCCATCCTGCGGTGTTGCAGCCAGGTCACAAGAAAGCGAGTTGAAGAAAGGAGCTCAGGGGCACTGTAATTCACAAACCTGCAGAGTTATAAATGACAGCTATCGTCCAGAAATAGACTGAAGTAAGGCTGCCAAGAGGACTTGAAAGCGGGGCAGAATTGCAGGAAACCGATTTCAGGAGGTAGACTGGAATTGCATTGAAAGCATAGGAAAAGAGGCAGAACGTCCAGAATGATGCACTTGGCCAAAAAGGGCGTATGCGTTTTTTCCTGAATATATTCAGGAAAAAACGCATACGCCCTTTTTGGCCAACCAAGCAAGCTTGCAAAGGAAATCTGCACTACAATGAAGTCTCACTTCCCCCCGGTCAAAAGGGCCATCTGAAAAAAGTGTAAAATCCAGAAAGTCAGGACAGGCCATGGAGAACTGGGAGCCTTGTTATGCTGATGGGCGGGATGTAAATTGCCAACAGACACTCTGGAGAAGTGTATGGTGTTTCCTGAAACATCTAAAAAACAAAGCAGCAGAGCCTAGGGCACTTCCACTTATGGTCCTATAGCTTAGGGAAATTAAAATCAAAAAGACACAGCCACCCCAAAGTTTCGGACGCCTCCGTTTACAAGAACCTCGTTTACCGTACAAGTTCAATATCACAGAAAGTGAAAAATGGATAAAGAACTTGTGGTACTTACGTACAATGCAGTATCACTCAGCAATGAAATCTATGTCATCAGGCCCGTAGCAGCATCATGAGTGGATTCAGGTACGATGATTCTAACTGAAATAAGTCACACAGAAAAAGAAACATCATAAGATATCACTAATACACGGAATGTAAACTTGGCTACACAGGAACTGAATTACAGAACAGAACAGTTTCTCAAATTTAGAAAACCAACTTATGCTTGCTTAAGGGGAAAGGTGAGTTGGGGTGCTGCATAAAACCAGAGATTGAAATGAGCACAGATAAAGTTCCTTAAGCCAAATATGGAATAGACAAGAGCTACTCCTTGCTCAACGAAATGGACTCAACACCGCATATTAAACGCCTAAGAATGTACCTGACTAGTAAGTATCTTAAAACCTATGGATTGCTATGTCTCCGAAAGAGAATCAAGCATGTGCACAGGGGCATAAACGCAGCAGTGATAGGATTGGAGATGTTCAGTGAGCAAATGAAGACCCTTTGAAGTCATATTGCAGGGTACCCATTACACGGGTTTCAACTACCCAGGTTTAAGGTATTCTTCCTTCAGCTAAAACATGCATGTGGAACCTAGAGTATGATCAACCATGTGATCGGGAGACGTGTTCAAATATGTCTCAGTTTTCGTACCCTGGTACTCGGGTGCAATATTCCAGACGCTTTACTAACACTCTCCCGACTTGGAGAGTCAGTCCCTTTAACCTCCTGTTTGACCCAGTTTGCAATTTCTGCGGAAGATGAACAGGAATAGCGAGAACCAATGAGAGACTAGCTGGAGGTGTCTGGACGGGCAAATTTAACTCTCATTTCCCACCAGGAAGAGGAATTAACCAAAGGCTCAGGGTGCCGTGCCGGAACCAGATTAGGGCCTGAAGCCATCCTGCGGTGTTGCGGCCAGCTCACAAGAAAGCGAGTTGAAGAAAGGAGCTCAGGGGCACTGTAATTCACAAACCTGCAGAGTTATAAATGACAGCTATCGTCCAAAAATAGACTGAAGTAAGGCTGCCAAGAGGACTTGAAAGCAGGGCACAATTGCAGGAAACCGATTTCAGGAGGTAGACTGGAATTGCATTGAAAGCATAGGAAAAGAGGCCTAAGGTCCACAATGATGCACTTGGCCAAAAAGGGCGTATGCGTTTTTTCCTGAATATATTCAGGAAAAAACGCATACGCCCTTTTTGGCCAACCAAGCAAGCTTGCAAAGGAAATCTGCACTACAATGAAGTCTCACTTCCCCCGGTCAAAAGGGCCATCTGAAAAAAGTGTAAAATGCAGAAAGGCAGGACAGGCCATGGAGAACTGGGAGCCTTGTTATGCTGAAGGGCGGGATGTAAATTGCCAACAACCACTCGGGAGAAGTGTATGGTGTTTCCTGAAACATCTAAAAAACAAAGCAACAGAGCCTAGGGCACTGCCACTTATGGTCCTATAGCTTAGGGAAATTAAAATCAAAAAGACACAGCCACCCCAAAGTTTGGGATGCCTCTGTTTACAAGAACCTCGTTTACAGTACAAGTTCAACATCGCAGAAAGTGAAAAATGGATAAAGAAGTTGTGGTATTTACTTACAAAGCAATATCACTCAGCAATGAAATCTGTGTCATCAGGCCCTTAGCAGCACAATGAGTGGATTCAGGTATGATGATTCTAACTGAAATAAGTCACACAGAAAAAGAAACATCATAAGATATCACTAATACACGGAATGTAAACTTGGCTACACAGGAACTGAATTACAGAACAGAACAGGGTCTCAAATTTAGAAAACCAACTTATGCTTGCTTAAGGGGAAAGGTGAGTTGGGGTGCTGCATAAAACCAGAGATTGAAATGAGCACAGATAAAGTTCCTTAAGCCAAATATGGAATAGACAAGGGCTACTCCTTGCTCAACGAAATGGACTCAACACCCCATATTAAACGCCTAAGAATGTACCTGACTAGTAAGTATCTTAAAACCTATGGATTGCTATGTCTCCGAAAGAGAATCAAGCATGTGTACAGGGGCATAAACGCAGCAGTGATAGGATTGGAGAGGTTCGGTGAGCAAATGAAGACCCTTTGAAGTCATATTGCAGGGTACCCATTACACGGGTTTCAACTACCCAGGTTTAAGGTATTCTTCCTTCAGCTAAAACATGCATGTGGAACCTAGAGTATGATCAACCATGTGATCGGGAGACGTGTTCAAATATGTCTCAGTTTTCGTACCCTGGTACTTGGGTGCAATATTCCAGACGCTTTACTAACACTCTCCCGACTTGGAGAGTCAGTCCCTTTAACCTCCTGTTTGACCCAGTTTGCAATTTCTGCGGAAGATGAACAGGAATAGCGAGAACCAATGAGAGACTAGCTGGAGGTGTCTGGACGGGCAAATTTAACTCTCATTTCCCACCAGGAAGAGGAATTAACCAAAGGCTCAGGGTGCCGTGCCGGAACCAGATTAGGGCCTGAAGCCATCCTGCGGTGTTGCGGCCAGCTCACAAGAAAGCGAGTTGAAGAAAGGAGCTCAGGGGCACTGTAATTCACAAACCTGCAGAGTTATAAATGACAGCTATCGTCCAAAAATAGACTGAAGTAAGGCTGCCAAGAGGACTTGAAAGCAGGGCACAATTGCAGGAAACCGATTTCAGGAGGTAGACTGGAATTGCATTGAAAGCATAGGAAAAGAGGCCTAAGGTCCACAATGATGCACTTGGCCAAAAAGGGCGTATGCGTTTTTTCCTGAATATATTCAGGAAAAAACGCATACGCCCTTTTTGGCCAACCAAGCAAGCTTGCAAAGGAAATCTGCACTACAATGAAGTCTCACTTCCCCCGGTCAAAAGGGCCATCTGAAAAAAGTGTAAAATGCAGAAAGGCAGGACAGGCCATGGAGAACTGGGAGCCTTGTTATGCTGAAGGGCGGGATGTAAATTGCCAACAACCACTCGGGAGAAGTGTATGGTGTTTCCTGAAACATCTAAAAAACAAAGCAACAGAGCCTAGGGCACTGCCACTTATGGTCCTATAGCTTAGGGAAATTAAAATCAAAAAGACACAGCCACCCCAAAGTTTGGGATGCCTCTGTTTACAAGAACCTCGTTTACAGTACAAGTTCAACATCGCAGAAAGTGAAAAATGGATAAAGAAGTTGTGGTATTTACTTACAAAGCAATATCACTCAGCAATGAAATCTGTGTCATCAGGCCCTTAGCAGCACAATGAGTGGATTCAGGTATGATGATTCTAACTGAAATAAGTCACACAGAAAAAGAAACATCATAAGATATCACTAATACACGGAATGTAAACTTGGCTACACAGGAACTGAATTACAGAACAGAACAGGGTCTCAAATTTAGAAAACCAACTTATGCTTGCTTAAGGGGAAAGGTGAGTTGGGGTGCTGCATAAAACCAGAGATTGAAATGAGCACAGATAAAGTTCCTTAAGCCAAATATGGAATAGACAAGGGCTACTCCTTGCTCAACGAAATGGACTCAACACCCCATATTAAACGCCTAAGAATGTACCTGACTAGTAAGTATCTTAAAACCTATGGATTGCTATGTCTCCGAAAGAGAATCAAGCATGTGTACAGGGGCATAAACGCAGCAGTGATAGGATTGGAGAGGTTCGGTGAGCAAATGAAGACCCTTTGAAGTCATATTGCAGGGTACCCATTACACGGGTTTCAACTACCCAGGTTTAAGGTATTCTTCCTTCAGCTAAAACATGCATGTGGAACCTAGAGTATGATCAACCATGTGATCGGGAGACGTGTTCAAATATGTCTCAGTTTTCGTACCCTGGTACTCGGGTGCAATATTCCAGACGCTTTACTAACACTCTCCCGACTTGGAGAGTCAGTCCCTTTAACCTCCTGTTTGACCCAGTTTGCAATTTCTGCGGAAGATGAACAGGAATAGCGAGAACCAATGAGAGACTAGCTGGAGGTGTCTGGACGGGCAAATTTAACTCTCATTTCCCACCAGGAAGAGGAATTAACCAAAGGCTCAGGGTGCCGTGCCGGAACCAGATTAGGGCCTGAAGCCATCCTGCGGTGTTGCGGCCAGCTCACAAGAAAGCGAGTTGAAGAAAGGAGCTCAGGGGCACTGTAATTCACAAACCTGCAGAGTTATAAATGACAGCTATCGTCCAAAAATAGACTGAAGTAAGGCTGCCAAGAGGACTTGAAAGCAGGGCACAATTGCAGGAAACCGATTTCAGGAGGTAGACTGGAATTGCATTGAAAGCATAGGAAAAGAGGCCTAAGGTCCACAATGATGCACTTGGCCAAAAAGGGCGTATGCGTTTTTTCCTGAATATATTCAGGAAAAAACGCATACGCCCTTTTTGGCCAACCAAGCAAGCTTGCAAAGGAAATCTGCACTACAATGAAGTCTCACTTCCCCCGGTCAAAAGGGCCATCTGAAAAAAGTGTAAAATGCAGAAAGGCAGGACAGGCCATGGAGAACTGGGAGCCTTGTTATGCTGAACGGCGGGATGTAAATTGCCAACAACCACTCGGGAGAAGTGTATGGTGTTTCCTGAAACATCTAAAAAACAAAGCAACAGAGCCTAGGGCACTGCCACTTATGGTCCTATAGCTTAGGGAAATTAAAATCAAAAAGACACAGCCACCCCAAAGTTTGGGATGCCTCTGTTTACAAGAACCTCGTTTACAGTACAAGTTCAATATCACAGAAAGTGAAAAATGGATAAAGAACTTGTGGTATTTACTTACAAAACAATATCACTCAGCAATGAAATCTATGTCATCAGGCCCTTAGCAGCACAATGAGTGGATTCAGGTATGATGATTCTAACTGAAATAAGTCACACAGAAAAAGAAACATCATAAGATATCAGTAATACACGGAATGGAAACTTGGCTACACAGGAACTGAATTACAGAATAGAACAGGGTCTCAAATTTAGAAAACGAACTTATGCTTGCTTAAGGGGAAAGGTGAGTTGGGGTGCTGCATAAAACCAGAGATTGAAATGAGCACAGATAAAGTTCCTTAAGCCAAATATGGAATAGACAAGAGCTACTCCTTGCTCAACGAAATGGACTCAACACCGCATATTAAACGCCTAAGAATGTACCTGACTACTAAGTATCTTAAAACCTATGGATTGCTATGTCTCCGAAAGAGAATCAAGCATGTGTACAGGGGCATAAACGCAGCAGTGATAGGATTGGAGAGGTTCGGTGAGCAAATGAAGACCCTTTGAAGTCATATTGCATGGTACCCATTCCACGGGTCTCAACTCTCCAGGTTTAAGGTATTCTTCCTTCAGCTAAAACATGCATGTGGAACCCAGAGTATGATCAACCATGTGAATGGGAGACGTGTTCAAATATGTCTCAGTTTTCCTCCCCTGGTACTCGGGTGCAACATTCCAGACGCTTTACTAACACTCTCCCCACTTGGAGAGTCAGTCCCTTTAACCTCCTGTTTGGCCCAGTTTGCAATTTCTGCGGAAGATGAACAGGAATAGCGAGAACCAATGAGAGGCTAGCTGGAGGTGTCTGGACGGGCAAATTTAACTCTCATTTCCCACCAGGAAGAGGAATTAACCAAAGGCTCAGCATGCCGGGCCGGAACCAGATTAGGGCCTGAAGCCATCCTGCGGTGTTGTGGCCAGGTCACAAGAAAGCGAGTTGAAGAAAGGAGCTCAGGGGCACTGTAATTCACAAACCTGCAGAGTTATAAATGACAGCTATCGTCCAAAAATAGACTGAAGTAAGGCTGCCAAGAGGACTTGAAAGCGGGGCAGAATTGCAGGAAACCGATTTCAGGAGGTAGACTGGAATTGCATTGAAAGCATAGGAAAAGAGGCAGAACGTCCACAATGATGCACTTGGCCAAAAACGGCGTATGCGTTTTTTCCTGAATATATTCAGGAAAAAACGCATACGCCCTTTTTGGCCAACCAAGCAAGCTTGCAAAGGAAATCTGCACTACAATGAAGTCTCACTTCCCCCCGGTCAAAAGGGCCATCTGAAAAAAGTGTAAAATCCAGAAAGGCAACAGGCCATTGAGAACTGGGAGCCTTGTTATGCTGATGGGCGGGATGTAAATTGCCAACAGACACTTGGGAGAAGTGTATGGTGTTTCCTGAAACATCTAAAAAACAAAGCAACAGAGCCTAGGGCACTTCCACTTATGGTCCTATAGCTTAGGGAAATTAAAATCAAAAAGACACAGCCACCCAAAATTTTGGGACGCCTCCGTTTAGAAGAACCTCGTTTACCGTACAAGTTCAATATCACAGAAAGTGAAAAATGGATAAAGAACTTGTGGTACTTACGTACAATGCAGTATCACTCAGCAATGAAATCTATGTCATCAGGCCCGTAGTAGCATAATGAGTGGATTCAGGTATGATAATTCTAACTGAAATAAGTCACACAGAAAAAGAAACATCATAAGATATCACTAATACACGGAATGTAAACTTGGCTACACAGGAACTGCATTCCAAAACAGAACAGGGTCTCAAATTTAGAAAACCAACTTATGCTTGCTTAAGGGGAAAGGTGAGTTGGGGTGCTGCATAAAACCAGAGATTGAAATGAGCACAGATAAAGTTCCTTAAGCCAAATATGGAATAGACAAGAGCTACTCCTTGCTCAACGAAATGGACTCAACACCCCATATTAAACGCCTAAGAATGTACCTGACTAGTAAGTATCTTAAAACCTATGGATTGCTATGTCTCCAAAAGAGAATCAAGCGTGTGTACAGGGGCATAAATGCAGCAGTGATAGGATTGGAGAGGTTCGGTGAGCAAATGAAGACCCTTTGAAGTCATATTGCATGGTACCCATTCCACGGGTTTCAACTACCCAGGTTTAAGGTATTCTTCCTTCAGCTAAAACATGCATGTGGAACCCAAGTATGATCAACCCTGTGAACGGGAGACGTGTTCAAATATGTCTCAGTTTTCGTACCCTGGTACTCGGGTGCAACATTCCAGACGCTTTACTAACACTCTCCCCACTTGGAGAGTCAGCGCCTTTAACCTCCTGTTTGGCCCAGTTTGCAATTTCTGCGGAAGATGAACAGGAATAGCGAGAACCAATGAGAGGCTAGCTGGAGGTGTCTGGACGGGCAAATTTAACTCTCATTTCCCACCAGGAAGAGGAAATAACCAAAGGCTCAGTGTGCCGTGCCGGAACCAGATTAGGGCCTGAAGCCATCCTGCGGTGTTGCGGCCAGCTCACAAGAAAGCGAGTTGAAGAAAGGAGCTCAGGGGCACTGTAATTCACAAACCTGCAGAGTTATAAATGACAGCTATCGTCCAAAAATAGACTGAAGTAAGGCTGCCAAGAGGACTTGAAAGCGGGGCAGAATTGCAGGAAACCGATTTCAGGAGGTAGACTGGAATTGCATTGAAAGCATAGGAAAAGAGGCAGAACGTCCACAATGATGCACTTGGCCAAAAAGGGCGTATGCGTTTTTTCCTGAATATATTCAGGAAAAAACGCATATGCCCTTTTTGGCCAACCAAGCAAGCTTGCAAAGGAAATCTGCACTACAATGAAGTCTCACTTCCCACCGATCAAAAGGGCCCTCTGAAAAAAGTGTAAAATCCAGAAAGGCAGGACAGGCCATGGAGAACTGGGAGCCTTGTTATGCTGATGGGCGGGATGTAAATTGCCAACAACCACTCGGGAGAAGTGTATGGTGTTTCCTGAAACATCTAAAAAACAAAGCAACAGAACCTAGGGCACTTCCACTTATGGTCCTATAGCTTAGGGAAATTAAAATCAAAAAGACACAGCCACCCCAAAGTTTGGAACGGCTCTGTTTACAAGAACCTCGTTTACAGTACAAGTTCAACATCGCAGAAAGTGAAAAATGGATAAAGAAGTTGTGGTATTTACTTACAAAGCAATATCACTCAGCAATGAAATCTATGTCATCAGGCCCTTAGCAGCACAATGAGTGGATTCAGGTATGATGATTCTAACTGAAATAAGTCACACAGAAAAAGAAACATCATAAGATATCAGTAATACACGGAATGTAAACTTGGCTACACAGGAACTGAATTACAGAATAGAACAGGGTCTCAAATTTAGAAAACGAACTTATGCTTGCTTAAGGGGAAAGGTGAGTTGGGGTGCTGCATAAAACCAGAGATTGAAATGAGCACAGATAAAGTTCCTTAAGCCAAATATGGAATAGACAAGAGCTACTCCTTGCTCAACGAAATGGACTCAACACCGCATATTAAACGCCTAAGAATGTACCTGACTAGTAAGTATCTTAAAACCTATGGATTGCTATGTCTCCGAAAGAGAATCAAGCATGTGCACAGGGGCATAAACGCAGCAGTGATAGGATTGGAGATGTTCAGTGAGCAAATGAAGACCCTTTGAAGTCATATTGCAGGGTACCCATTACACGGGTTTCAACTACCCAGGTTTAAGGTATTCTTCCTTCAGCTAAAACATGCATGTGGAACCTAGAGTATGATCAACCATGTGATCGGGAGACGTGTTCAAATATGTCTCAGTTTTGCTACCCTGGTACTCGGGTGCCACATTCCAGATGCTTTACTAACACTCTCCCGACTTGGACAGTCAGTCCCTTTAACCTCCTGTTTGGCCCAGTTTGCAATTTCTGCGGAAGATGAACAGGAATAGCGAGAACCAATGAGAGGCTAGCTGGAGGTGTCTGGACGGGCAAATTTAACTCTCATTTCCCACCAGGAAGAGGAATTAACCAAAGGCTCAGCATGCTGGGCCGGAACCAGATTAGGGCCTGAAGCCATCCTGCGGTGTTGCGGCCAGCTCACAAGAAAGCGAGTTGAAGAAAGGAGCTCAGGGGCACTGTAATTCACAAACCTGCAGAGTTATAAATGAGAGCTATCGTCCAAAAATAGACTGAAGTAAGGCTGCCAAGAGGACTTGAAAGCGGGGCAGAATTGCAGGAAACCGATTTCAGGAGGTAGACTGGAATTGCATTGAAAGCATAGGAAAAGAGGCAGAACGTCCACAATGATGCACTTGGCCAAAAAGGGCGTATGCGTTTTTTCCTGAATATATTCAGGAAAAAACGCATACGCCCTTTTTGGCCAACCAAGCAAGCTTGCAAAGGAAATCTGCACTACAATGAAGTCTCACTTCCCCCCGGTCAAAAGGGCCATCTGAAAAAAGTGTAAAATCCAGAAAGGCAGGACAGGCCATGGAGAACTGGGAGCCTTGTTATGCTGATGGGCGGGATGTAAATTGCCAACAACCACTCGGGAGAAGTGTATGGTGTTTCCTGAAACATCTAAAAAACAAAGCAACAGAGCCTAGGGCACTTCCACTTATGGTCCTATAGCTTAGGGAAATTAAAATCAAAAAGACACAGCCACCCCAAAGTTTGGAATGGCTCTGTTTACAAGAACCTCGTTTACAGTACAAGTTCAACATCGCAGAAAGTGAAAAATGGATAAAGAAGTTGTGGTATTCACTTACAAAGCAATATCACTCAGCAATGAAATCTATGTCATCAGGCCCTTAGCAGGACAATGAGTGGATTCAGGTATGATGATTCCAACTGAAATAAGTCACACAGAAAAAGAAACATCATAAGATATCAGTAATACACGGAATGGAAACTTGGCTACAAAGGAACTGAATTACAGAACAGAACAGGGTCTCAAATTTAGAAAACCAACTTATGCTTGCTTAAGGGGAAAGGTGAGTTGGGGTGCTGCATAAAACCAGAGATTGAAATGAGCACAGATAAAGTTCCTTAAGCCAAATATGGAATAGACAAGAGCTACTCCTTGCTCAACGAAATGGACTCAACACTGCATATTAAACGCCTAAGAATGTACCTGACTAGTAAGTATCTTAAAACCTATGGATTGCTATGTCTCTGAAAGAGAATCAAGCATGTGTACAGGGGCATACACGCAGCAGTGATAGGATTGGAGAGGTTCGGTGAGAAAATGAAGACCCTTTGAAGTCATATTGCATGGTACCCATTCCACGGGTTTCAACTACCCAGGTTTAAGGTATTCTTCCTTCAGCTAAAACATGCATGTGGAACCCAAGTATGATCAACCATGTGAACGGGAGACGTGTTCAAATATGTCTCAGTTTTCCTACCCTGGTACTCGGGTGCAACATTCCAGACGCTTTACTAACACTCTCCCCACTTGGAGAGTCAGCGCCTTTAACTTCCTGTTTGGCCCAGTTTGCAATTTCTGCGGAAGATGAACAGGAATAGCGAGAACCAATGAGAGACTAGCTGGAGGTGTCTGGACGGGCAAATTTAACTCTCATTTCCCACCAGGAAGAGGAAATAACCAAAGGCTCAGCGTGCCGTGCCGGAACCAGATTAGGGCCTGAAGCCATCCTGCGGTGTTGCAGCCAGGTCACAAGAAAGCGAGTTGAAGAAAGGAGCTCAGGGGCACTGTAATTCACAAACCTGCAGAGTTATAAATGACAGCTATCGTCCAGAAATAGACTGAAGTAAGGCTGCCAAGAGGACTTGAAAGCGGGGCAGAATTGCAGGAAACCGATTTCAGGAGGTAGACTGGAATTGCATTGAAAGCATAGGAAAAGAGGCAGAACGTCCAGAATGATGCACTTGGCCAAAAAGGGCGTATGCGTTTTTTCCTGAATATATTCAGGAAAAAACGCATACGCCCTTTTTGGCCAACCAAGCAAGCTTGCAAAGGAAATCTGCACTACAATGAAGTCTCACTTCCCCCCGGTCAAAAGGGCCATCTGAAAAAAGTGTAAAATCCAGAAAGTCAGGACAGGCCATGGAGAACTGGGAGCCTTGTTATGCTGATGGGCGGGATGTAAATTGCCAACAGACACTCTGGAGAAGTGTATGGTGTTTCCTGAAACATCTAAAAAACAAAGCAGCAGAGCCTAGGGCACTTCCACTTATGGTCCTATAGCTTAGGGAAATTAAAATCAAAAAGACACAGCCACCCCAAAGTTTCGGACGCCTCCGTTTACAAGAACCTCGTTTACCGTACAAGTTCAATATCACAGAAAGTGAAAAATGGATAAAGAACTTGTGGTACTTACGTACAATGCAGTATCACTCAGCAATGAAATCTATGTCATCAGGCCCGTAGCAGCATAATGAGTGGATTCAGGTACGATGATTCTAACTGAAATAAGTCACACAGAAAAAGAAACATCATAAGATATCACTAATACACGGAATGTAATCTTGGCTACACAGGAACTGCATTCCAAAACAGAACAGGGTCTCAAATTTAGAAAACCAACTTATGCTTGCTTAAGGGGAAAGGTGAGTTGGGGTGCTGCATAAAACCAGAGATTGAAATGAGCACAGATAAAGTTCCTTAAGCCAAATATGGAATAGACAAGAGCTACTCCTTGCTCAACGAAATGGACTCAACACCGCATATTAAACGCCTAAGAATGTACCTGACTAGTAAGTATCTTAAAACCTATGGATTGCTATGTCTCCGAAAGAGAATCAAGCATGTGCACAGGGGCATAAACGCAGCAGTGATAGGATTGGAGATGCTCAGTGAGCAAATGAAGACCCTTTGAAGTCATATTGCAGGGTACCCATTACACGGGTTTCAACTACCCAGGTTTAAGGTATTCTTCCTTCAGCTAAAACATGCATGTGGAACCTAGAGTATGATCAACCATGTGATCGGGAGACGTGTTCAAATATGTCTCAGTTTTCGTACCCTGGTACTCGGGTGCAATATTCCAGACGCTTTACTAACACTCTCCCGACTTGGAGAGTCAGTCCCTTTAACCTCCTGTTTGACCCAGTTTGCAATTTCTGCGGAAGATGAACAGGAATAGCGAGAACCAATGAGAGACTAGCTGGAGGTGTCTGGACGGGCAAATTTAACTCTCATTTCCCACCAGGAAGAGGAATTAACCAAAGGCTCAGGGTGCCGTGCCGGAACCAGATTAGGGCCTGAAGCCATCCTGCGGTGTTGCGGCCAGCTCACAAGAAAGCGAGTTGAAGAAAGGAGCTCAGGGGCACTGTAATTCACAAACCTGCAGAGTTATAAATGACAGCTATCGTCCAAAAATAGACTGAAGTAAGGCTGCCAAGAGGACTTGAAAGCAGGGCACAATTGCAGGAAACCGATTTCAGGAGGTAGACTGGAATTGCATTGAAAGCATAGGAAAAGAGGCCTAAGGTCCACAATGATGCACTTGGCCAAAAAGGGCGTATGCGTTTTTTCCTGAATATATTCAGGAAAAAACGCATACGCCCTTTTTGGCCAACCAAGCAAGCTTGCAAAGGAAATCTGCACTACAATGAAGTCTCACTTCCCCCGGTCAAAAGGGCCATCTGAAAAAAGTGTAAAATGCAGAAAGGCAGGACAGGCCATGGAGAACTGGGAGCCTTGTTATGCTGAACGGCGGGATGTAAATTGCCAACAACCACTCGGGAGAAGTGTATGGTGTTTCCTGAAACATCTAAAAAACAAAGCAACAGAGCCTAGGGCACTGCCACTTATGGTCCTATAGCTTAGGGAAATTAAAATCAAAAAGACACAGCCACCCCAAAGTTTGGGATGCCTCTGTTTACAAGAACCTCGTTTACAGTACAAGTTCAATATCACAGAAAGTGAAAAATGGATAAAGAACTTGTGGTATTTACTTACAAAACAATATCACTCAGCAATGAAATCTATGTCATCAGGCCCTTAGCAGCACAATGAGTGGATTCAGGTATGATGATTCTAACTGAAATAAGTCACACAGAAAAAGAAACATCATAAGATATCAGTAATACACGGAATGGAAACTTGGCTACACAGGAACTGAATTACAGAATAGAACAGGGTCTCAAATTTAGAAAACGAACTTATGCTTGCTTAAGGGGAAAGGTGAGTTGGGGTGCTGCATAAAACCAGAGATTGAAATGAGCACAGATAAAGTTCCTTAAGCCAAATATGGAATAGACAAGAGCTACTCCTTGCTCAACGAAATGGACTCAACACCGCATATTAAACGCCTAAGAATGTACCTGACTAGTAAGTATCTTAAAACCTATGGATTGCTATGTCTCCGAAAGAGAATCAAGCATGTGTACAGGGGCATAAATGCAGCAGTGATAGGATTGGAGAGGTTCGGTGAGCAAATGAAGACCCTTTGAAGTCATATTGCATGGTACCCATTCCACGGGTCTCAACTCTCCAGGTTTAAGGTATTCTTCCTTCAGCTAAAACATGCATGTGGAACCCAGAGTATGATCAACCATGTGAATGGGAGACGTGTTCAAATATGTCTCAGTTTTCCTCCCCTGGTACTCGGGTGCAACATTCCAGACGCTTTACTAACACTCTCCCCACTTGGAGAGTCAGTCCCTTTAACCTCCTGTTTGGCCCAGTTTGCAATTTCTGCGGAAGATGAACAGGAATAGCGAGAACCAATGAGAGGCTAGCTGGAGGTGTCTGGACGGGCAAATTTAACTCTCATTTCCCACCAGGAAGAGGAATTAACCAAAGGCTCAGCATGCCGGGCCGGAACCAGATTAGGGCCTGAAGCCATCCTGCGGTGTTGTGGCCAGGTCACAAGAAAGCGAGTTGAAGAAAGGAGCTCAGGGGCACTGTAATTCACAAACCTGCAGAGTTATAAATGACAGCTATCGTCCAAAAATAGACTGAAGTAAGGCTGCCAAGAGGACTTGAAAGCGGGGCAGAATTGCAGGAAACCGATTTCAGGAGGTAGACTGGAATTGCATTGAAAGCATAGGAAAAGAGGCAGAACGTCCACAATGATGCACTTGGCCAAAAACGGCGTATGCGTTTTTTCCTGAATATATTCAGGAAAAAACGCATACGCCCTTTTTGGCCAACCAAGCAAGCTTGCAAAGGAAATCTGCACTACAATGAAGTCTCACTTCCCCCCGGTCAAAAGGGCCATCTGAAAAAAGTGTAAAATCCAGAAAGGCAACAGGCCATTGAGAACTGGGAGCCTTGTTATGCTGATGGGCGGGATGTAAATTGCCAACAGACACTTGGGAGAAGTGTATGGTGTTTCCTGAAACATCTAAAAAACAAAGCAACAGAGCCTAGGGCACTTCCACTTATGGTCCTATAGCTTAGGGAAATTAAAATCAAAAAGACACAGCCACCCAAAATTTTGGGACGCCTCCGTTTAGAAGAACCTCGTTTACCGTACAAGTTCAATATCACAGAAAGTGAAAAATGGATAAAGAACTTGTGGTACTTACGTACAATGCAGTATCACTCAGCAATGAAATCTATGTCATCAGGCCCGTAGTAGCATAATGAGTGGATTCAGGTATGATAATTCTAACTGAAATAAGTCACACAGAAAAAGAAACATCATAAGATATCACTAATACACGGAATGTAAACTTGGCTACACAGGAACTGCATTCCAAAACAGAACAGGGTCTCAAATTTAGAAAACCAACTTATGCTTGCTTAAGGGGAAAGGTGAGTTGGGGTGCTGCATAAAACCAGAGATTGAAATGAGCACAGATAAAGTTCCTTAAGCCAAATATGGAATAGACAAGAGCTACTCCTTGCTCAACGAAATGGACTCAACACCCCATATTAAACGCCTAAGAATGTACCTGACTAGTAAGTATCTTAAAACCTATGGATTGCTATGTCTCCAAAAGAGAATCAAGCGTGTGTACAGGGGCATAAATGCAGCAGTGATAGGATTGGAGAGGTTCTGTGAGCAAATGAAGACCCTTTGAAGTCATATTGCATGGTACCCATTCCACGGGTTTCAACTACCCAGGTTTAAGGTATTCTTCCTTCAGCTAAAACATGCATGTGGAACCCAAGTATGATCAACCCTGTGAACGGGAGACGTGTTCAAATATGTCTCAGTTTTCGTACCCTGGTACTCGGGTGCAACATTCCAGACGCTTTACTAACACTCTCCCCACTTGGAGAGTCAGCGCCTTTAACCTCCTGTTTGGCCCAGTTTGCAATTTCTGCGGAAGATGAACAGGAATAGCGAGAACCAATGAGAGGCTAGCTGGAGGTGTCTGGACGGGCAAATTTAACTCTCATTTCCCACCAGGAAGAGGAAATAACCAAAGGCTCAGTGTGCCGTGCCGGAACCAGATTAGGGCCTGAAGCCATCCTGCGGTGTTGCGGCCAGCTCACAAGAAAGCGAGTTGAAGAAAGGAGCTCAGGGGCACTGTAATTCACAAACCTGCAGAGTTATAAATGACAGCTATCGTCCAAAAATAGACTGAAGTAAGGCTGCCAAGAGGACTTGAAAGCGGGGCAGAATTGCAGGAAACCGATTTCAGGAGGTAGACTGGAATTGCATTGAAAGCATAGGAAAAGAGGCAGAACGTCCACAATGATGCACTTGGCCAAAAAGGGCGTATGCGTTTTTTCCTGAATATATTCAGGAAAAAACGCATATGCCCTTTTTGGCCAACCAAGCAAGCTTGCAAAGGAAATCTGCACTACAATGAAGTCTCACTTCCCACCGATCAAGAGGGCCCTCTGAAAAAAGTGTAAAATCCAGAAAGGCAGGACAGGCCATGGAGAACTGGGAGCCTTGTTATGCTGATGGGCGGGATGTAAATTGCCAACAACCACTCGGGAGAAGTGTATGGTGTTTCCTGAAACATCTAAAAAACAAAGCAACAGAACCTAGGGCACTTCCACTTATGGTCCTATAGCTTAGGGAAATTAAAATCAAAAAGACACAGCCACCCCAAAGTTTGGAACGGCTCTGTTTACAAGAACCTCGTTTACAGTACAAGTTCAACATCGCAGAAAGTGAAAAATGGATAAAGAAGTTGTGGTATTTACTTACAAAGCAATATCACTCAGCAATGAAATCTATGTCATCAGGCCCTTAGCAGCACAATGAGTGGATTCAGGTATGATGACTCTAACTGAAATAAGTCACACAGAAAAAGAAACATCATAAGATATCAGTAATACACGGAATGTAAACTTGGCTACACAGGAACTGAATTACAGAATAGAACAGGGTCTCAAATTTAGAAAACGAACTTATGCTTGCTTAAGGGGAAAGGTGAGTTGGGGTGCTGCATAAAACCAGAGATTGAAATGAGCACAGATAAAGTTCCTTAAGCCAAATATGGAATAGACAAGAGCTACTCCTTGCTCAACGAAATGGACTCAACACCGCATATTAAACGCCTAAGAATGTACCTGACTAGTAAGTATCTTAAAACCTATGGATTGCTATGTCTCCGAAAGAGAATCAAGCATGTGCACAGGGGCATAAACGCAGCAGTGATAGGATTGGAGATGTTCAGTGAGCAAATGAAGACCCTTTGAAGTCATATTGCAGGGTACCCATTACACGGGTTTCAACTACCCAGGTTTAAGGTATTCTTCCTTCAGCTAAAACATGCATGTGGAACCTAGAGTATGATCAACCATGTGATCGGGAGACGTGTTCAAATATGTCTCAGTTTTCGTACCCTGGTACTCGGGTGCAATATTCCAGACGCTTTACTAACACTCTCCCGACTTGGAGAGTCAGTCCCTTTAACCTCCTGTTTGACCCAGTTTGCAATTTCTGCGGAAGATGAACAGGAATAGCGAGAACCAATGAGAGACTAGCTGGAGGTGTCTGGACGGGCAAATTTAACTCTCATTTCCCACCAGGAAGAGGAATTAACCAAAGGCTCAGGGTGCCGTGCCGGAACCAGATTAGGGCCTGAAGCCATCCTGCGGTGTTGCGGCCAGCTCACAAGAAAGCGAGTTGAAGAAAGGAGCTCAGGGGCACTGTAATTCACAAACCTGCAGAGTTATAAATGACAGCTATCGTCCAAAAATAGACTGAAGTAAGGCTGCCAAGAGGACTTGAAAGCAGGGCACAATTGCAGGAAACCGATTTCAGGAGGTAGACTGGAATTGCATTGAAAGCATAGGAAAAGAGGCCTAAGGTCCACAATGATGCACTTGGCCAAAAAGGGCGTATGCGTTTTTTCCTGAATATATTCAGGAAAAAACGCATACGCCCTTTTTGGCCAACCAAGCAAGCTTGCAAAGGAAATCTGCACTACAATGAAGTCTCACTTCCCCCGGTCAAAAGGGCCATCTGAAAAAAGTGTAAAATGCAGAAAGGCAGGACAGGCCATGGAGAACTGGGAGCCTTGTTATGCTGAAGGGCGGGATGTAAATTGCCAACAACCACTCGGGAGAAGTGTATGGTGTTTCCTGAAACATCTAAAAAACAAAGCAACAGAGCCTAGGGCACTGCCACTTATGGTCCTATAGCTTAGGGAAATTAAAATCAAAAAGACACAGCCACCCCAAAGTTTGGGATGCCTCTGTTTACAAGAACCTCGTTTACAGTACAAGTTCAACATCGCAGAAAGTGAAAAATGGATAAAGAAGTTGTGGTATTTACTTACAAAGCAATATCACTCAGCAATGAAATCTGTGTCATCAGGCCCTTAGCAGCACAATGAGTGGATTCAGGTATGATGATTCTAACTGAAATAAGTCACACAGAAAAAGAAACATCATAAGATATCACTAATACACGGAATGTAAACTTGGCTACACAGGAACTGAATTACAGAACAGAACAGGGTCTCAAATTTAGAAAACCAACTTATGCTTGCTTAAGGGGAAAGGTGAGTTGGGGTGCTGCATAAAACCAGAGATTGAAATGAGCACAGATAAAGTTCCTTAAGCCAAATATGGAATAGACAAGGGCTACTCCTTGCTCAACGAAATGGACTCAACACCCCATATTAAACGCCTAAGAATGTACCTGACTAGTAAGTATCTTAAAACCTATGGATTGCTATGTCTCCGAAAGAGAATCAAGCATGTGTACAGGGGCATAAACGCAGCAGTGATAGGATTGGAGAGGTTCGGTGAGCAAATGAAGACCCTTTGAAGTCATATTGCAGGGTACCCATTACACGGGTTTCAACTACCCAGGTTTAAGGTATTCTTCCTTCAGCTAAAACATGCATGTGGAACCTAGAGTATGATCAACCATGTGATCGGGAGACGTGTTCAAATATGTCTCAGTTTTCGTACCCTGGTACTCGGGTGCAATATTCCAGACGCTTTACTAACACTCTCCCGACTTGGAGAGTCAGTCCCTTTAACCTCCTGTTTGACCCAGTTTGCAATTTCTGCGGAAGATGAACAGGAATAGCGAGAACCAATGAGAGACTAGCTGGAGGTGTCTGGACGGGCAAATTTAACTCTCATTTCCCACCAGGAAGAGGAATTAACCAAAGGCTCAGGGTGCCGTGCCGGAATCAGATTAGGGCCTGAAGCCATCCTGCGGTGTTGCGGCCAGCTCACAAGAAAGCGAGTTGAAGAAAGGAGCTCAGGGGCACTGTAATTCACAAACCTGCAGAGTTATAAATGACAGCTATCGTCCAAAAATAGACTGAAGTAAGGCTGCCAAGAGGACTTGAAAGCAGGGCACAATTGCAGGAAACCGATTTCAGGAGGTAGACTGGAATTGCATTGAAAGCATAGGAAAAGAGGCCTAAGGTCCACAATGATGCACTTGGCCAAAAAGGGCGTATGCGTTTTTTCCTGAATATATTCAGGAAAAAACGCATACGCCCTTTTTGGCCAACCAAGCAAGCTTGCAAAGGAAATCTGCACTACAATGAAGTCTCACTTCCCCCGGTCAAAAGGGCCATCTGAAAAAAGTGTAAAATGCAGAAAGGCAGGACAGGCCATGGAGAACTGGGAGCCTTGTTATGCTGAAGGGCGGGATGTAAATTGCCAACAACCACTCGGGAGAAGTGTATGGTGTTTCCTGAAACATCTAAAAAACAAAGCAACAGAGCCTAGGGCACTGCCACTTATGGTCCTATAGCTTAGGGAAATTAAAATCAAAAAGACACAGCCACCCCAAAGTTTGGGATGCCTCTGTTTACAAGAACCTCGTTTACAGTACAAGTTCAATATCACAGAAAGTGAAAAATGGATAAAGAACTTGTGGTATTTACTTACAAAACAATATCACTCAGCAATGAAATCTATGTCATCAGGCCCTTAGCAGCACAATGAGTGGATTCAGGTATGATGATTCTAACTGAAATAAGTCACACAGAAAAAGAAACATCATAAGATATCAGTAATACACGGAATGGAAACTTGGCTACACAGGAACTGAATTACAGAATAGAACAGGGTCTCAAATTTAGAAAACGAACTTATGCTTGCTTAAGGGGAAAGGTGAGTTGGGTTGCTGCATAAAACCAGAGATTGAAATGAGCACAGATAAAGTTCCTTAAGCCAAATATGGAATAGACAAGAGCTACTCCTTGCTCAACGAAATGGACTCAACACCGCATATTAAACGCCTAAGAATGTACCTGACTAGTAAGTATCTTAAAACCTATGGATTGCTATGTCTCCGAAAGAGAATCAAGCATGTGTACAGGGGCATAAACGCAGCAGTGATAGGATTGGAGAGGTTCGGTGAGCAAATGAAGACCCTTTGAAGTCATATTGCATGGTACCCATTCCACGGGTCTCAACTCTCCAGGTTTAAGGTATTCTTCCTTCAGCTAAAACATGCATGTGGAACCCAGAGTATGATCAACCATGTGAATGGGAGACGTGTTCAAATATGTCTCAGTTTTCCTCCCCTGGTACTCGGGTGCAACATTCCAGACGCTTTACTAACACTCTCCCCACTTGGAGAGTCAGTCCCTTTAACCTCCTGTTTGGCCCAGTTTGCAATTTCTGCGGAAGATGAACAGGAATAGCGAGAACCAATGAGAGGCTAGCTGGAGGTGTCTGGACGGGCAAATTTAACTCTCATTTCCCACCAGGAAGAGGAATTAACCAAAGGCTCAGCATGCCGGGCCGGAACCAGATTAGGGCCTGAAGCCATCCTGCGGTGTTGTGGCCAGGTCACAAGAAAGCGAGTTGAAGAAAGGAGCTCAGGGGCACTGTAATTCACAAACCTGCAGAGTTATAAATGACAGCTATCGTCCAAAAATAGACTGAAGTAAGGCTGCCAAGAGGACTTGAAAGCGGGGCAGAATTGCAGGAAACCGATTTCAGGAGGTAGACTGGAATTGCATTGAAAGCATAGGAAAAGAGGCAGAACGTCCACAATGATGCACTTGGCCAAAAACGGCATATGCGTTTTTTCCTGAATATATTCAGGAAAAAACGCATACGCCCTTTTTGGCCAACCAAGCAAGCTTGCAAAGGAAATCTGCACTACAATGAAGTCTCACTTCCCCCCGGTCAAAAGGGCCATCTGAAAAAAGTGTAAAATCCAGAAAGGCAACAGGCCATTGAGAACTGGGAGCCTTGTTATGCTGATGGGCGGGATGTAAATTGCCAACAGACACTCGGGAGAAGTGTATGGTGTTTCCTGAAACATCTAAAAAACAAAGCAACAGAGCCTAGGGCACTTCCACTTATGGTCCTATAGCTTAGGGAAATTAAAATCAAAAAGACACAGCCACCCAAAATTTTGGGACGCCTCCGTTTAGAAGAACCTCGTTTACCGTACAAGTTCAATATCACAGAAAGTGAAAAATGGATAAAGAACTTGTGGTACTTACGTACAATGCAGTATCACTCAGCAATGAAATCTATGTCATCAGGCCCGTAGTAGCATAATGAGTGGATTCAGGTATGATAATTCTAACTGAAATAAGTCACACAGAAAAAGAAACATCATAAGATATCACTAATACACGGAATGTAAACTTGGCTACACAGGAACTGCATTCCAAAACAGAACAGGGTCTCAAATTTAGAAAACCAACTTATGCTTGCTTAAGGGGAAAGGTGAGTTGGGGTGCTGCATAAAACCAGAGATTGAAATGAGCACAGATAAAGTTCCTTAAGCCAAATATGGAATAGACAAGAGCTACTCCTTGCTCAACGAAATGGACTCAACACCCCATATTAAACGCCTAAGAATGTACCTGACTAGTAAGTATCTTAAAACCTATGGATTGCTATGTCTCCAAAAGAGAATCAAGCGTGTGTACAGGGGCATAAATGCAGCAGTGATAGGATTGGAGAGGTTCGGTGAGCAAATGAAGACCCTTTGAAGTCATATTGCATGGTACCCATTCCACGGGTTTCAACTACCCAGGTTTAAGGTATTCTTCCTTCAGCTAAAACATGCATGTGGAACCCAAGTATGATCAACCCTGTGAACGGGAGACGTGTTCAAATATGTCTCAGTTTTCGTACCCTGGTACTCGGGTGCAACATTCCAGACGCTTTACTAACACTCTCCCCACTTGGAGAGTCAGCGCCTTTAACCTCCTGTTTGGCCCAGTTTGCAATTTCTGCGGAAGATGAACAGGAATAGCGAGAACCAATGAGAGGCTAGCTGGAGGTGTCTGGACGGGCAAATTTAACTCTCATTTCCCACCAGGAAGAGGAAATAACCAAAGGCTCAGTGTGCCGTGCCGGAACCAGATTAGGGCCTGAAGCCATCCTGCGGTGTTGCGGCCAGCTCACAAGAAAGCGAGTTGAAGAAAGGAGCTCAGGGGCACTGTAATTCACAAACCTGCAGAGTTATAAATGACAGCTATCGTCCAAAAATAGACTGAAGTAAGGCTGCCAAGAGGACTTGAAAGCGGGGCAGAATTGCAGGAAACCGATTTCAGGAGGTAGACTGGAATTGCATTGAAAGCATAGGAAAAGAGGCAGAACGTCCACAATGATGCACTTGGCCAAAAAGGGCGTATGCGTTTTTTCCTGAATATATTCAGGAAAAAACGCATATGCCCTTTTTGGCCAACCAAGCAAGCTTGCAAAGGAAATCTGCACTACAATGAAGTCTCACTTCCCACCGATCAAAAGGGCCCTCTGAAAAAAGTGTAAAATCCAGAAAGGCAGGACAGGCCATGGAGAACTGGGAGCCTTGTTATGCTGATGGGCGGGATGTAAATTGCCAACAACCACTCGGGAGAAGTGTATGGTGTTTCCTGAAACATCTAAAAAACAAAGCAACAGAACCTAGGGCACTTCCACTTATGGTCCTATAGCTTAGGGAAATTAAAATCAAAAAGACACAGCCACCCCAAAGTTTGGAACGGCTCTGTTTACAAGAACCTCGTTTACAGTACAAGTTCAACATCGCAGAAAGTGAAAAATGGATAAAGAAGTTGTGGTATTTACTTACAAAGCAATATCACTCAGCAATGAAATCTATGTCATCAGGCCCTTAGCAGCACAATGAGTGGATTCAGGTATGATGATTCTAACTGAAATAAGTCACACAGAAAAAGAAACATCATAAGATATCAGTAATACACGGAATGTAAACTTGGCTACACAGGAACTGAATTACAGAATAGAACAGGGTCTCAAATTTAGAAAACGAACTTATGCTTGCTTAAGGGGAAAGGTGAGTTGGGGTGCTGCATAAAACCAGAGATTGAAATGAGCACAGATAAAGTTCCTTAAGCCAAATATGGAATAGACAAGAGCTACTCCTTGCTCAACGAAATGGACTCAACACCGCATATTAAACGCCTAAGAATGTACCTGACTACTAAGTATCTTAAAACCTATGGATTGCTATGTCTCCGAAAGAGAATCAAGCATGTGTACAGGGGCATAAACGCAGCAGTGATAGGATTGGAGAGGTTCGGTGAGCAAATGAAGACCCTTTGAAGTCATATTGCATGGTACCCATTCCACGGGTCTCAACTCTCCAGGTTTAAGGTATTCTTCCTTCAGCTAAAACATGCATGTGGAACCCAGAGTATGATCAACCATGTGAATGGGAGACGTGTTCAAATATGTCTCAGTTTTCCTCCCCTGGTACTCGGGTGCAACATTCCAGACGCTTTACTAACACTCTCCCGACTTGGAGAGTCAGTCCCTTTAACCTCCTGTTTGGCCCAGTTTGCAATTTCTGCGGAAGATGAACAGGAATAGCGAGAACCAATGAGAGGCTAGCTGGAGGTGTCTGGACGGGCAAATTTAACTCTCATTTCCCACCAGGAAGAGGAATTAACCAAAGGCTCAGCATGCCGGGCCGGAACCAGATTAGGGCCTGAAGCCATCCTGCGGTGTTGTGGCCAGGTCACAAGAAAGCGAGTTGAAGAAAGGAGCTCAGGGGCACTGTAATTCACAAACCTGCAGAGTTATAAATGACAGCTATCGTCCAAAAATAGACTGAAGTAAGGCTGCCAAGAGGACTTGAAAGCGGGGCAGAATTGCAGGAAACCGATTTCAGGAGGTAGACTGGAATTGCATTGAAAGCATAGGAAAAGAGGCAGAACGTCCACAATGATGCACTTGGCCAAAAACGGCGTATGCGTTTTTTCCTGAATATATTCAGGAAAAAACGCATACGCCCTTTTTGGCCAACCAAGCAAGCTTGCAAAGGAAATCTGCACTACAATGAAGTCTCACTTCCCCCCGGTCAAAAGGGCCATCTGAAAAAAGTGTAAAATCCAGAAAGGCAACAGGCCATTGAGAACTGGGAGCCTTGTTATGCTGATGGGCGGGATGTAAATTGCCAACAGACACTAGGGAGAAGTGTATGGTGTTTCCTGAAACATCTAAAAAACAAAGCAACAGAGCCTAGGGCACTTCCACTTATGGTCCTATAGCTTAGGGAAATTAAAATCAAAAAGACACAGCCACCCAAAATTTTGGGACGCCTCCGTTTAGAAGAACCTCGTTTACCGTACAAGTTCAATATCACAGAAAGTGAAAAATGGATAAAGAACTTGTGGTACTTACGTACAATGCAGTATCACTCAGCAATGAAATCTATGTCATCAGGCCCGTAGTAGCATAATGAGTGGATTCAGGTATGATAATTCTAACTGAAATAAGTCACACAGAAAAAGAAACATCATAAGATATCACTAATACACAAAATGTAAACTTGGCTACACAGGAACTGCATTCCAAAACAGAACAGGGTCTCAAATTTAGAAAACCAACTTATGCTTGCTTAAGGGGAAAGGTGAGTTGGGGTGCTGCATAAAACCAGAGATTGAAATGAGCACAGATAAAGTTCCTTAAGCCAAATATGGAATAGACAAGAGCTACTCCTTGCTCAACGAAATGGACTCAACACCCCATATTAAACGCCTAAGAATGTACCTGACTAGTAAGTATCTTAAAACCTATGGATTGCTATGTCTCCAAAAGAGAATCAAGCGTGTGTACAGGGGCATAAATGCAGCAGTGATAGGATTGGAGAGGTTCGGTGAGCAAATGAAGACCCTTTGAAGTCATATTGCATGGTACCCATTCCACGGGTTTCAACTACCCAGGTTTAAGGTATTCTTCCTTCAGCTAAAACATGCATGTGGAACCCAAGTATGATCAACCCTGTGAACGGGAGACGTGTTCAAATATGTCTCAGTTTTCGTACCCTGGTACTCGGGTGCAACATTCCAGACGCTTTACTAACACTCTCCCCACTTGGAGAGTCAGCGCCTTTAACCTCCTGTTTGACCCAGTTTGCAATTTCTGCGGAAGATGAACAGGAATAGCGAGAACCAATGAGAGGCTAGCTGGAGGTGTCTGGACGGGCAAATTTAACTCTCATTTCCCACCAGGAAGAGGAAATAACCAAAGGCTCAGTGTGCCGTGCCGGAACCAGATTAGGGCCTGAAGCCATCCTGCGGTGTTGCGGCCAGCTCACAAGAAAGCGAGTTGAAGAAAGGAGCTCAGGGGCACTGTAATTCACAAACCTGCAGAGTTATAAATGACAGCTATCGTCCAAAAATAGACTGAAGTAAGGCTGCCAAGAGGACTTGAAAGCGGGGCAGAATTGCAGGAAACCGATTTCAGGAGGTAGACTGGAATTGCATTGAAAGCATAGGAAAAGAGGCAGAACGTCCACAATGATGCACTTGGCCAAAAAGGGCGTATGCGTTTTTTCCTGAATATATTCAGGAAAAAACGCATATGCCCTTTTTGGCCAACCAAGCAAGCTTGCAAAGGAAATCTGCACTACAATGAAGTCTCACTTCCCACCGATCAAAAGGGCCCTCTGAAAAAAGTGTAAAATCCAGAAAGGCAGGACAGGCCATGGAGAACTGGGAGCCTTGTTATGCTGATGGGCGGGATGTAAATTGCCAACAACCACTCGGGAGAAGTGTATGGTGTTTCCTGAAACATCTAAAAAACAAAGCAACAGAACCTAGGGCACTTCCACTTATGGTCCTATAGCTTAGGGAAATTAAAATCAAAAAGACACAGCCACCCCAAAGTTTGGAACGGCTCTGTTTACAAGAACCTCGTTTACAGTACAAGTTCAACATCGCAGAAAGTGAAAAATGGATAAAGAAGTTGTGGTATTTACTTACAAAGCAATATCACTCAGCAATGAAATCTATGTCATCAGGCCCTTAGCAGCACAATGAGTGGATTCAGGTATGATGATTCTAACTGAAATAAGTCACACAGAAAAAGAAACATCATAAGATATCAGTAATACACGGAATGTAAACTTGGCTACACAGGAACTGAATTACAGAACAGAACAGGGTCTCAAATTTAAAAAACCAACTTATGCTTGCTTAAGGGGAAAGGTGAGTTGGGGTGCTGCATAAAACCAGAGATTGAAATGAGCACAGATAAAGTTCCTTAAGCCAAATATGGAATAGACAAGAGCTACTCCTTGCTCAACGAAATGGACTCAACACCGCATATTAAACGCCTAAGAATGTACCTGACTAGTAAGTATCTTAAAACCTATGGATTGCTATGTCTCCGAAAGAGAATCAAGCATGTGTACAGGGGCATAAACGCAGCAGTGATAGGATTGGAGAGGTTCGGTAAGCAAATGAAGAGCCTTTGAAGTCATATTGCATGGTACCCATTCCACGGGTCTTAACTCTCCAGGTTTAAGGTATTCTTCCTTCAGCTAAAACATGCATGTGGAACCCAAGTATGATCAACCATGTGAACGGCAGACGTGTTCAAATATGTCTCAGTTTTCCTCCCCTGGTACTCGGGTGCAACATTCCAGACGCTTTACTAACACTCTCCCCACTTGGAGAGTCAGCGCCTTTAACCTCCTGTTTGGCCCAGTTTGCAATTTCTGCGGAAGATGAACAGGAATAGCGAGAACCAATGAGAGGCTAGCTGGAGGTGTCTGGACGGGCAAATTTAACTCTCATTTCCCACCAGGAAGAGGAAATAACCAAAGGCTCAGTGTGCCGTGCCGGAACAAGATTAGGGCCTGAAGCCATCCTGCGGTGTTGCGGCCAGCTCACAAGAAAGCGAGTTGAAGAAAGGAGCTCAGGGGCACTGTAATTCACAAACCTGCAGAGTTATAAATGACAGCTATCGTCCAAAAATAGACTGAAGTAAGGCTGCCAAGAGGACTTGAAAGCGGGGCAGAATTGCAGGAAACCGATTTCAGGAGGTAGACTGGAATTGCATTGAAAGCATAGGAAAAGAGGCAGAACGTCCACAATGATGCACTTGGCCAAAAAGGGCGTATGCGTTTTTTCCTGAATATATTCAGGAAAAAACGCATACGCCCTTTTTGGCCAACCAAGCAAACTTGCAAAGGAAATCTGCACTACAATGAAGTCTCACTTCCCCCCGGTCAAAAGGGCCATCTGAAAAAGTGTAAAATCCAGAAAGGCAGGACAGGCCATGGAGAACTGGGAGCCTTGTTATGCTGATGGGCGGGATGTAAATTGCCAACAGACACTCAGGAGAAATATATGGTGTTTCCTGAAACATCTAAAAAACAAAGCAACAGAGCCTAGGGCACTTCCACTTATGGTCTTATAGCTTAGGGAAATTAAAATCAAAAAGACACAGCCACCCCAAAGTTTGGGACGCCTCCGTTTACAAGAACCTCGTTTACCGTACAAGTTCAATATCACAGAAATTGAAAAGTGGATAAAGAACTTGTGGTACTTACGTACAATGCAGTATCACTCAGCAATGAAATCTATGTCATCAGGCCCGTAGCAGCATAAGGAGTGGACTCAGGTACGATGATTCTAACTGAAATAAGTCACACAGAACAAGAAACATCATAAGATATCAGTAATACACGGAATTTAAACTTGGCTACACAGGAACTGAATTACAGAACAGAACAGGGTCTCAAATTTAGAAAACCAACTTATGCTTGCTTAAGGGGAAAGGTGAGTTGGGGTGCTGCATAAAACCAGAGATTGAAATGAGCACAGATAAAGTTCCTTAAGCCAAATATGGAATAGACAAGAGCTACTCCTTGCTCAACGAAATGGACTCAACACCGCATATTAAACGCCTAAGAATGTACCTGACTAGTAAGTATCATAAAACCTATAGATTGCTATGTCTCCGAAAGAGAATCAAGCATGTGTACAGGGGCATAAACGCAGCAGTGAATGGATTGGAGAGGTTTGGTGAGCAAATGAAGACCCTTTGAAGTCATATTGCATGGTACCCATTACACGGGTTTCAAATACCCAGGTTTAAGGTATTCTTCCTTCAGCTAAAACATGCATATGGAACCTAGAGTATGATCAACCATGTGATTGGGAGACGTGTTCAAATATGTCTCAGTTTTCGTACCCTGCTACTCGGGTGCAACATTCCAGACGCTTTACTAACACTCTCCCGAATTGGAGAGTCAGTCCCTTTAACCCCCGGTTTGGCCCAGTTTGCAATTTCTGCGGAAGATGAACAGGAATAGCGAGAACCAATGAGAGACTAGCTGGAGGTGTCTGGACGGGCAAATTTAACTCTCTTTTCCCACCAGGAAGAGGAAATAACCAAAGGCTCAGCGTGCCGTACCGGAACCAGATTAGGGCCTGCAGCCATCCTGCGGTGTTGCGGCCAGCTCAAAAGAAAGCGAGTTGAAGAAAGGAGCTCAGGGGCACTGTAATTCACAAACCTGCAGAGTTATAAATGACAGCTATCGTCCAAAAATATACTGAAGTAAGGCTGCCAAGAGGACTTGAAAGCGGGGCAGAATTGCAGGAAACCGATTTCAGGAGGTAGACTGGAATTGCATTGAAAGCATAGGAAAAGAGGCAGAACGTACACAATGATGCACTTGGCCAAAAAGGGCGTATGCGTTTTTTCCTGAATATATTCAGGAAAAAACGCATACGCCCTTTTTGGCCAACCAAGCAAGCTTGCAAAGGAAATCTGCACTACAATGAAGTCTCACTTCCACCCGGTCAAAAGGGCCATCTGAAAAAAGTGTAAAATCCAGAAAGGCACGACAGGCCATGGAGAACTGGGAGCCCTGTTATGCTGATGGGCGGGATGTAAATTGCCAACAACCACTCGGGAGAAGTGTATGGTGTTTCCTGAAACATCTAAAAAACAAAGCAACAGAACCTAGGGCACTTCCACTTATGGTCCTATAGCTTAGGGAAATTAAAATCAAAAAGACACAGCCACCCCAAAGTTTGGATCGGCTCTGTTTACAAGAACCTCGTTTACAGTACAAGTTCAACATCGCAGAAAGTGAAAAATGGATAAAGAAGTTGTGGTATTTACTTACAAAGCAATATCACTCAGCAATGAAATCTGTGTCATCAGGCCCTTAGCAGCACAATGAGTGGATTCAGGTATGATGATTCTAACTGAAATAAGTCACACAGAAAAAGAAACATCATAAGATATCAGTAATACACAGAATGTAAACTTGGCTACACAGGAACTGAATTACAGAAGAGAACAGGGTCTCAAATTTAGAAAACCAACTTATGCTTGCTTAAGGGGAAAGGTGAGTTGGGGTGCTGCATAAAACCAGAGATTGAAATGAGCACAGATAAAGTTCCTTAAGCCAAATATGGAATAGACAAGAGCTACTCCTTGCTCAATGAAATGGACTCAACACCCCATATTAAACGCCTAAGAATGTACCTGACTAGTAAGTATCCTAAAACCTATGGATTGCTATGTCTCCGAAAGAGAATCAAGCATGTGTACAGGGGCATAAACGCAGCAGTGATAGGATTGGAGAGGTTCGGTGAGCAAATGAAGACCCTTTGAAGTCATATTGCATGGTACCCATTACACGGGTTTCAAATACCCAGGTTTAAGGTATTCTTCCTTCAGCTAAAACATGCATATGGAACCTAGAGTATGATCAACCATGTGATTGGGAGACGTGTTCAAATATGTCTCAGTTTTCGTACCCTGCTACTCGGGTGCAACATTCCAGACGCTTTACTAACACTCTCCCGAATTGGAGAGTCAGTCCCTTTAACCCCCGGTTTGGCCCAGTTTGCAATTTCTGCGGAAGATGAACAGGAATAGCGAGAACCAATGAGAGACTAGCTGGAGGTGTCTGGACGGGCAAATTTAACTCTCTTTTCCCACCAGGAAGAGGAAATAACCAAAGGCTCAGCGTGCCGTACCGGAACCAGATTAGGGCCTGCAGCCATCCTGCGGTGTTGCGGCCAGCTCAAAAGAAAGCGAGTTGAAGAAAGGAGCTCAGGGGCACTGTAATTCACAAACCTGCAGAGTTATAAATGACAGCTATCGTCCAAAAATATACTGAAGTAAGGCTGCCAAGAGGACTTGAAAGCGGGGCAGAATTGCAGGAAACCGATTTCAGGAGGTAGACTGGAATTGCATTGAAAGCATAGGAAAAGAGGCAGAACGTACACAATGATGCACTTGGCCAAAAAGGGCGTATGCGTTTTTTCCTGAATATATTCAGGAAAAAACGCATACGCCCTTTTTGGCCAACCAAGCAAGCTTGCAAAGGAAATCTGTACTACAATGAAGTCTCACTTCCACCCGGTCAAAAGGGCCATCTGAAAAAAGTGTAAAATCCAGAAAGGCACGACAGGCCATGGAGAACTGGGAGCCCTGTTATGCTGATGGGCGGGATGTAAATTGCCAACAACCACTCGGGAGAAGTGTATGGTGTTTCCTGAAACATCTAAAAAACAAAGCAACAGAACCTAGGGCACTTCCACTTATGGTCCTATAGCTTAGGGAAATTAAAATCAAAAAGACACAGCCACCCCAAAGTTTGGATCGGCTCTGTTTACAAGAACCTCGTTTACAGTACAAGTTCAACATCGCAGAAAGTGAAAAATGGATAAAGAAGTTGTGGTATTTACTTACAAAGCAATATCACTCAGCAATGAAATCTGTGTCATCAGGCCCTTAGCAGCACAATGAGTGGATTCAGGTATGATGATTCTAACTGAAATAAGTCACACAGAAAAAGAAACATCATAAGATATCAGTAATACACAGAATGTAAACTTGGCTACACAGGAACTGAATTACAGAAGAGAACAGGGTCTCAAATTTAGAAAACCAACTTATGCTTGCTTAAGGGGAAAGGTGAGTTGGGGTGCTGCATAAAACCAGAGATTGAAATGAGCACAGATAAAGTTCCTTAAGCCAAATATGGAATAGACAAGAGCTACTCCTTGCTCAATGAAATGGACTCAACACCCCATATTAAACGCCTAAGAATGTACCTGACTAGTAAGTATCCTAAAACCTATGGATTGCTATGTCTCCGAAAGAGAATCAAGCATGTGTACAGGGGCATAAACGCAGCAGTGATAGGATTGGAGAGGTTCGGTGAGCAAATGAAGACCCTTTGAAGTCATATTGCATGGTACCCATTCCACGGCTTTCAAATACACAGGTTTAAGGTATTCTTCCTTCAGCTAAAACATGCATGTGGAACCCAAGTATGATCAACCATGTGAACGGGAGACGTGTTCAAATATGTCTCAGTTTTCCTCCCCTGGTACTCAGGTGCAACATTCCAGACGCTTTACTAACACTCTCCCCACTTGGAGAGTCAGTCCCTTTAACCTCCTGTTTGGCCCAGTTTGCAATTTCTGTGAAAGATGAACAGGAATAGCGAGAACCAATGAGAGGCTAGCTGGAGGTGTCTGGACGGGCAAATTTAACTCTCATTTCCCACCAGGAAGAGGAGTTAACCAAAGGCTCAGCATGCCGGGCCGGAACCAGATTAGGGCCTGAAGCCATCCTGCGGTGTTGCGGCCAGGTCACAAGAAAGCGAGTTGAAGAAAGGAGCTCAGGGGCACTGTAATTCACAAACCTGCAGAGTTATAAATGACAGCTATCGTCCAAAAATAGACTGAAGTAAGGCTGCCAAGAGGACTTGAAAGCGGGGCAGAATTGCAGGAAACCGATTTCAGGAGGTAGACTGGAATTGCATTGAAAGCATAGGAAAAGAGGCAGAACGTCCACAATGATGCACTTGGCCAAAAAGGGCGTATGCGTTTTTTCCTGAATATATTCAGGAAAAAACGCATACGCCCTTTTTGGCCAACCAAGCAAGCTTGCAAAGGAAATCTGCACTACAATGAAGTCTCACTTCCCCCCGGTCAAAAGGGCCATCTGAAAAAAGTGTAAAATCCAGAAAGGCAGGACAGGCCATTGAGAACTGGGAGCCTTGTTATGCTGAAGGGCGGGATGTAAATTGCCAACAAACACTCGGGAGAAGTGTATGGTGTTTCCTGAAACATCTAAAAAACAAAGCAACAGAGCCTAGGGCACTTCCACTTATGGTCCTATAGCTTAGGGAATTTAAAATCAAAAAGACACAGCCACCCCAAAGTTTCGAACGGCTCTGTTTACAAGAACCTCGTTTACAGTACAAGTTCAACATCGCAGAAAGTGAAAAATGGATAAAAAAGTTGTGGTATTTACTTACAAAGCAATATCACTCAGCAATGAAATCTGTGTCATCAGGCCCTTAGCAGCACAATGAGTGGATTCAGGTATGATGATTCTAACTGAAATAAGTCACACAGAAAAAGAAACATCATAAGATATCAGTAATACACAGAATGTAAACTTGGCTACACAGGAACTCAGTTACAGAACAGAACAGGGTCTCAAATTTAGAAAACCAACTTATGCTTGCTTAAAGGTAAAGGTGAGTTGGGGTGCTGCATAAAACCAGAGATTGAAATGAGCACAGATAAAGTTCCTTAAGCCAAATATGGAATAGACAAGAGCTACTCCTTGCTCAACGAAATGGACTCAACACCGCATATTAAACGCCTAAGAATGTACCTGACTAGTAAGTATGTTAAAACCTATGGATTGCTATGTCTCCGAAAGAGAATCAAGCATGTGTACAGGGGCATAAACGCAGCAGTGATAGGATTGGAGAGGTTCGGTGAGCAAATGAAGACCCTTTGAAGTCATATTGCATGGTACCCATTACACGGGTCTCAACTCTCCAGGTTTAAGGTATTCTTCCTTCAGCTAAAACATGCATGTGGAACCCAGAGTATGATCAACCATGTGAACGGGAGACGTGTTCAAATATGTCTCAGTTTTCCTCCCCTGGTACTCGGGTGCAACATTCCAGACGCTTTACTAACACTCTCCCCACTTGGAGAGTCAGCGCCTTTAACCTCCTGTTTGGCCCAGTTTACAATTTCTGCGGAAGATGAACAGGAATAGCGAGAACCAATGAGAGGCTAGCTGTAGGTGTCTGGACGGGCAAATTTAACTCTCATTTCCCACCAGGAAGAGGAAATAACCAAAGGCTCAGCGTGCCGTACCGGAACCAGATTAGGGCCTGAAGCCATCATGCGGTGTTGCGGCCAGCTCACAAGAAAGCGAGTTGAAGAAAGGAGCTCAAGGGCACTGTAATTCACAAACCTGCAGAGTTATAAATGACAGCTATCGTCCAAAAATAGACTGAAGTAAGGCTGCCAAGAGGACTTGAAAGCGGGGCAGAATTGCAGGAAACCGATTTCAGGAGGTAGACTGGAATTGCATTGAAAGCATAGGAAAAGAGGCAGAACGTCCACAATGATGCACTTGGCCAAAAAGGGCGTATGCGTTTTTTCCTGAATATATTCAGGAAAAAACGCATACGCCCTTTTTGGCCAACCAAGCAAGCTTGCAAAGGAAATCTGCACTACAATGAAGTCTCACTTCCCCCGGTCAAAAGGGCCATCTGAAAAAAGTGTAAAATGCAGAAAGGCAGGACAGGCCATGGAGAACTGGGAGCCTTGTTATGCTGAAGGGCGGGATGTAAATTGCCAACAAACACTCGGGAGAAGTGTATGGTGTTTCCTGAAACATCTAAAAAACAAAGCAACAGAGCCTAGGGCACTTCCACTTATGGTCCTATAGCTTAGGGAATTTAAAATCAAAAAGACACAGCCACCCCAAAGTTTCGAACGGCTCTGTTTACAAGAACCTCGTTTACAGTACAAGTTCAACATCGCAGAAAGTGAAAAATGGATAAAAAAGTTGTGGTATTTACTTACAAAGCAATATCACTCAGCAATGAAATCTGTGTCATCAGGCCCTTAGCAGCACAATGAGTGGATTCAGATATGATGATTCTAACTGAAATAAGTCACACAGAAAAAGAAACATCATAAGATATCAGTAATACACGGAATGTAAACTTGGCTACACAGGAACTCAGTTACAAAACAGAACAGGGTCTCAAATTTAGAAAACCAACTTATGCTTGCTTAAGGGTAAAGGTGAGTTGGGGTGCTGCATAAAACCAGAGATTGAAATGAGCACAGATAAAGTTCCTTAAGCCAAATATGGAATAGACAAGAGCTACTCCTTGCTCAACGAAATGGACTCAACACCGCATATTAAACGCCTAAGAATGTACCTGACTAGTAAGTATGTTAAAACCTATGGATTGCTATGTCTCCGAAAGAGAATCAAGCATGTGTACAGGGGCATAAACGCAGCAGTGATAGGATTGGAGAGGTTCGGTGAGCAAATGAAGACCCTTTGAAGTCATATTGCATGGTACCCATTCCACGGGTCTCAACTCTCCAGGTTTAAGGTATTCTTCCATCAGCTAAAACATGCATGTAGAACCCAGAGTATGATCAACCATGTGAATGGGAGACGTGTTCAAATATGTCTCAGTTTTCCTCCCCTGGTACTCGGGTGCAACATTCCAGACGCTTTACTAACACTCTCCCGACTTGGAGAGTCAGTCCCTTTAACCTCCTGTTTGGCCCAGTTTGCAATTTCTTGGAAGATGAACAGGAATAGCGAGAACCAATGAGAGACTAGCTGGAGGTGTCTGGACGGGCAAATTTAACTCTCATTTCCCACCAGGAAGAGGAAATAACCAAAGGCTCAGCGTGCCATGCCACAACCAGATTAGGGCCTGAAGCCATTCTGCGGTGTTGTGGCCAGGTCACAAGAAAGCGAGTTGAAGAAAGGAGCTCAGGGGCACTGTAATTCACAAACCTGCAGAGTTATAAATGACAGCTATCGTCCAAAAATAGACTGAAGTAAGGCTGCCAAGAGGACTTGAAAGCGGGGCAGAATTGCAGGAAACCGATTTCAGGAGGTAGACTGGAATTGCATTGAAAGCATAGGAAAAGAGGCAGAACGTCCACAATGATGCACTTGGCCAAAAAGGGCGTATGCGTTTTTTCCTGAATATATTCAGGAAAAAACGCATACGCCCTTTTTGGCCAACCAAGCAAGCTTGCAAAGGAAATCTGCACTACAATGAAGTCTCACTTCCCCCCGGTCAAAAGGGCCATCTGAAAAAAGTGTAAAATCCAGAAAGGCAACAGGCCATTGAGAACTGGGAGCCTTGTTATGCTGATGGGCGGGATGTAAATTGCCAACAGACACTCAGGAGAAGTGTATGGTGTTTCCTGAAACATCTAAAAAACAAAGCAACAGAACCTAGGGCACTTCCACTTATGGTCCTATAGCTTAGGGAATTTAAAATCAAAAAGACACAGCCACCCCAAAGTTTGGGACGCCTCCGTTTACAAGATCCTCGTTTACCGTACAAGTTCAATATCACAGAAAGTGAAAAATGGATAAAGAACTTGTGGTACTTACGTACAATGCAGTATCACTCAGCAATGAAATCTATGTCATCAGGCCCGTAGCAGCATAATGAGTGGATTCAGGTACGATGATTCTAACTGAAATAAGTCACACAGAAAATGAAACATCATAAGATATCACTAATACACGGAATGTAAACTTGGCTACACAGGAACTGCATTCCAAAACAGAACAGGGTCTCAAATTTAGAAAACCAACTTATGCTTGCTTAAGGGGAAAGGTGAGTTGGGGTGCTGCATAAAACCAGAGATTGAAATGAGCACAGATAAAGTTCCTTAAGCCAAATATGGAATAGACAAGAGCTACTCCTTGCTCAATAAAATGGACTCAACACCCCATATTAAACGCCTAAGAATGTACCTGACTAGTAAGTATCTTAAAACCTATGGATTGCTATGTCTCCAAAAGAGAATCAAGCGTGTGTACAGGGGCATAAACGCAGCAGTGATAGGATTGGAGAGGTTCGGTGAGCAAATGAAGACCCTTTGAAGTCATATTGCATGGTACCCATTCCACGGGTTTCAACTACCCAGGTTTAAGGTATTCTTCCTTCAGCTAAAACATGCATGTGGAACCTAGAGTATGATCAACCATGTGATCGGGAGACCTGTTCATATATGTCTCAGTTTTCGTACCCTGGTACTCGGGTGCAACATTCCAGACGCTTTACTAACACTCTCCCCACTTGGAGAGTCAGTCCCTTTAACCTCCTGTTTGGCCCAGTTTGCAATTTCTGTGGAAGATGAACAGGAATAGCGAGAACCAATGAGAGACTAGCTGGAGGTGTCTGGATGGGCAAATTTAACTCTCATTTCCCACCAGGAAGAGGAATTAACCAAAGGCTCAGCGTGCCGTGCCACAACCAGATTAGGGCCTGAAGCCATCCTGCGGTGTTGCGGCCAGGTCACAAGAAAGCGAGTTGAAGAAAGGAGCTCAGGGGCACTGTAATTCACAAACCTGCAGAGTTATAAATGACAGCTATCGTCCAAAAATAGACTGAGGTAAGGCTGCCAAGAGGACTTGAAAGCGGGGCAGAATTGCAGGAAACCGATTTCAGGAGGTAGACTGGAATTGCATTGAATGCATAGGAAAAGAGGCAGAACGTCCACAATGATGCACTTGGCCAAAAAGGGCGTATGCGTTTTTTCCTGAATATATTCAGGAAAAAACGCATACGCCCTTTTTGGCCAACCAAGCAAGCTTGCAAAGGAAATCTGCACTACAATGAAGTCTCACTTCCCCCCGGTCAAAAGGGCCATCTGAAAAAAGTGTAAAATCCAGAAAGGCAGGACAGGCCATTCAGAACTGGGAGCCTTGTTATGCTGAAGGGCGGGATGTAAATTGCCAACAACCACTCGGGAGAAGTGTATGGTGTTTCCTGAAACATCTAAAAAACAAAGCAACAGAGCCTAGGGCACTTCCACTTATGGTCCTATAGCTTAGGGAATTTAAAATCAAAAAGACACAGCCACCCCAATGTTTCGAACGGCTCTGTTTACAAGAACCTCGTTTACAGTACAAGTTCAACATCGCAGAAAGTGAAAAATGGATAAAAAAGTTGTGGTATTTACTTACAAAGCAATATCACTCAGCAATGAAATCTGTGTCATCAGGCCCTTAACAGCACAATGAGTGGATTCAGGTATGATGATTCTAACTGAAATAAGTCACACAGAAAAAGAAACATCATAAGATATCAGTAATACACGGAATGTAAACTTGGCTACACAGGAACTGAATTACAGAACAGAACAGGGTCTCAGATTTAGAAAACCAACTTATGCTTGCTTAAGGGGAAAGGTGAGTTGGGGTGCTGCATAAAACCAGAGATTGAAATGAGCACAGATAAAGTTCCTTAAGCCAAATATGGAATAGACAAGAGCTACTCCTTGCTCACCGAAATGGACTCAACACCGCATATTAAACGCCTAAGAATGTACCTGACTAGTAAGTATCTTAAAACCTATGGATTGCTATGTCTCCGAAAGAGAATCAAGCATGTGTACAGGGGCATAAACGCAGCAGTGATAGGATTGGAGAGGTTCGGTGAGCAAATGAAGACCCTTTGAAGTCATATTGCATGTTACCCATTCCACGGGTTTCAAATACCCAGGTTTAAGGTATTCTTCCTTCAGCTAAAAGATGCATGTGGAAACCAAGTATGATCAACCATGTGAACGGGAGACGTGTTCAAATATTTCTCAGTTTTCCTCCCCTGCTACTCGGGTGCAACATTCCAGACGCTTTACTAACACTCTCCCCACTTGGAGAGTCAGCGCCTTTAACCTCCTGTTTGGCCCAGTTTGCAATTTCTTGGAAGATGAACAGGAATAGCGAGAACCAATGAGAGACTAGCTGGAGGTGTCTGGACGGGCAAATTTAACTCTCATTTCCCACCAGGAAGAGGAAATAACCAAAGGCTCAGCGTGCCGTGCCGGAACCAGATTAGGGCCTGAAGCCATCCTGCGGTGTTGTGGCCAGGTCACAAGAAAGCGAGTTGAAGAAAGGAGCTCAGGGGCACTGTAATTCACAAACCTGCAGAGTTATAAATGACAGCTATCGTCCAAAAATAGACTGAAGTAAGGCTGCCAAGAGGACTTGAAAGCGGGGCAGAATTGCAGGAAACCGATTTCAGGAGGTAGACTGGAATTGCATTGAAAGCATAGGAAAAGAGGCAGAACGTCCACAATGATGCACTTGGCCAAAAAGGGCGTATGCGTTTTTTCCTGAATATATTCAGGAAAAAACGCATACGCCCTTTTTGGCCAACCAAGCAAGCTTGCAAAGGAAATCTGCACTACAATGAAGTCTCACTTCCCCCCGGTCAAAAGGGCCATCTGAAAAAAGTGTAAAATCCAGAAAGGCAGGACAGGCCATGGAGAACTGGGAGCCTTGTTATGCTGATGGGCGGGATGTAAATTGCCAACAACCACTCGGGAGAAGTGTATGGTGTTTCCTGAAACATCTAAAAAACAAAGCAACAGAGCGTAGGGCACTTCCACTTATGGTCCTATAGCTTAGGGAAATTAAAATCAAAAAGACACAGCCACCCCAAAGTTTGGAACGGCTCTGTTTACAAGTACCTCATTTACAGTACAAGTTCAACATCGCAGAAAGTGAAAAATGGATAAAGAAGTTGTGGTATTTACTTACAAAGCAATATCACTCAGCAATGAAATCTGTGTCATCAGGCCCTTAGCAACACAATGAGTCGATTCAGGTATGATGATTCTAACTGAAATAAGTCACACAGAAAAAGAAACATCATAAGATATCAGTAATACACGGAATGGAAACTTGGCTACACAGGAACTGAATTACAGAACAGAACAGGGTCTCAAATTTAGAAAACCAACTTATGCTTGCTTAAGGGGAAAGGTGAGTTGGGGTGCTGCATAAAACCAGAGATTGAAATGAGCACAGATAAAGTTCCTTAAGCCAAATATGGAATAGACAAGAGCTACTCCTTGCTCAACGAAATGGACTCAACACCCCATATTAAACGCCTAAGAATGTACCTGACTAGTAAGTATCTTAAAACCTATGGATTGCTATGTCTCCGAAAGAGAATCAAGCATGTGTACAGGGGCATAAACACAGCAGTGATAGGATTGGAGAGGTTCGGTGAGCCAATGAAGACCCTTTGAAGTCATATTGCATGGTACCCATTCCACGGGTTTCAACTACCCAGGTTTTAGGTATTCTTCCTTCAGCTAAAACATGCATGTGGAACCTAGAGTATGATCAACCATGAGATCGGGAGACGTGTTCAAATATGTCCCAGTCTTCGTACCCTGGTACTCGGGTGCAACATTCCAGACGCTTTACTAACACTCTCCCGACTTGGAGAGTCAGTCCCTTTAACCTCCTGTTTGGCCCAGTTTGCAATTTCTGCGGAAGATGAACAGGAATAGTGAGAACCAATGAGAGGCTAGCTGGAGGTGTCTGGACGGGCAAATTTAACTCTCATTTCCCACCAGAAAGAGGAATTAACCAAAGGCTCTGCATGCCAGGCCTGAACCAGATTAGGGCCTGAAGCCATCCTGCGGTGTTGCGGCCAGGTCACAAGAAAGCGAGTTGAAGAAAGGAGCTCAGGGGCACTGTAATTCACAAACCTGCAGAGTTATAAATGACAGCTATCGTCCAAAAAGAGACTGAAGTAAGGCTGCCAAGAGGACTTGAAAGCGGGGCAGAATTGCAGGAAACCGATTTCAGGAGGTAGACTGGAATTGCATTGAAAGCATAGGAAAAGAGGCAGAACGTCCACAATGATGCACTTGGCCAAAAAGGGCGTATGCGTTTTTTCTTGAATACATTCAGGAAAAAACGCATACGCCCTTTTTGGCCAACCAAGCAAGCTTGCAAAGGAAATCTGCACTACAATGAAGTCTCACTTCCCCCAGGTCAAAAGGGCCATCTGAAAAAAGTGTAAAATCCAGAAAGTCAGGACAGGCCATGGAGAACTGGGAGCCTTGTTATGCTGAAGGGCGGGATGTAAATTGCCAACAAACACTCAGGAGAAGTGTATGGTGTTTCCTGAAACATCTAAAAGACAAAGCAACAGAGCCTAGGGCACTTCCACTTATGGTCCTATAGCTTAGGGAATTTAAAATCAAAAAGGCACAGCCACCCCAAAGTTTGGAATGGCTCGGTTTACAAGAACCTCGTTTACAGTACAAGTTCAACATCGCAGAAAGTGAAAAATGGATAAAGAACTTGTGGTACTTACGTACAATGCAGTATCACTCAGCAATGAAATCTATGTCATCAGGCCCGTAGCAGCATAATGAGTGGATTCAGGTACGATGATTCTAACTGAAATAAGTCACACAGAAAAAGAAACATCATAAGATATCACTAATACACGGAATGTAAACTTGGCTACACAGGAACTGAATTACAGAACAGAACAGGGTCTCAAATTTAGAAAACCAACTTATGCTTGCTTAAGGGGAAAGGTGAGTTGGGGTGCTGCATAAAACCAGAGATTGAAATGAGCACAGATAAAGTTCCTTAAGCCAAATATGGAATACACAAGAGCTACTCCTTGCTCAACGAAATGGACTCAAAGCCCCATATTAAATGCCTAAGAATGTACCTGACTAGTAAGTATCTTAAAACCTATGGATTGCTATGCCTCCAAAAGAGAATAAAGCATGTGTACAGGGGCATAAACGCAGCAGTGATAGGATTGGAGAGGTTCGGTGAGCAAATGAAGACCCTTTGAAGTCATATTGCATGGTACCCATTCCACGGGTCTCAACTCTCCAGGTTTAAGGTATTCTTCCTTCAGCTAAAACATGCATGTGGAACCCAGAGTATGATCAACCATGTGAACGGGAGACGTGTTCAAATATGTCTCAGTTTTCCTCCCCTGGTACTCGGGTGCAACATTCCAGACGCTTTACTAACACTCTCCCCACTTGGAGAGTCAGCACCTTTAACCTCCTGTTTGGCACAGTTTGCAATTTCTGCGGAAGATGAACAGGAATAGCGAGAACCAATGAGAGGCTAGCTGGAGGTGTCTGGACGGGCAAATTTAACTCTCATTTCCCACCAGGAAGAGGAAATAACCAAAGGCTCAGCCTGCCGTACTGGAACCAGATTGGGGCCTGAAGCCACCCTGCGGTGTTGCGGCCAGCTCAAAAGAAAGCGAGTTGAAGAAAGGAGCTCAGGGGCACTGTAATTCACAAACCTGCAGAGTTATAAATGACAGCTATCGTCCCAAAATATACTGAAGTAAGGCTGCCAAGAGGACTTGAAAGCGGAGCAGAATTGCAGGAAACCGATTTCAGGAGGTAGACTGGAATTGCATTGAAAGCATAGGAAAAGAGGCAGAACGTCCACAATGATGCACTTGGCCAAAAAGGGCGTATGCGTTTTTTCCTGAATATATTCAGGAAAAAACGCATACGCCCTTTTTGGCCAACCAAGCAAGCTTGCAAAGGAAATCTGCACTACAATGAAGTCTCACTTCCCCCCGGTCAAAAGGGCCATCTGAAAAAAGTGTAAAATCCAGAAAGGCAGGACAGGCCATGGAGAACTGGGAGCCTTGTTATGCTGATGGGCGGGATGTAAATTGCCAACAACCACTGGGGAGAATTGTATGGTGTTTCCTGAAACATCTAAAAAACAAAGCAACAGAACCTAGGGCACTTCCACTTATGGTCCTATAGCTTAGGGAAATTAAAATCAAAAAGACACAGCCACCCCAAAGTTTGGGACGCCTCTGTTTACAAGAACCTCGTTTACAGTACAAGTTCAACATCGCAGAAAGTGAAAAATGGATAAAGAAGTTGTGGTATTTACTTACAAAGCAATATCACGCAGCAATGAAATCTGTGTCATCAGGCCCTTAGCAGCACAATGAGTGGATTCAGGTATGATGATTCTAACTGAAATAAGTCGCACAGAAAAAGAAACATCATAAGATATCAGTAATACACGGAATGGAAACTTGGCTACACAGGAACTGAATTACAGAACAGAACAGGGTCTCAAATTTAGAAAACCAACTTATGCTTGCTTAAGGGTAAAGGTGAGTTGGGGTGCTGCATAAAACCAGAGATTGAAATGAGCACAGATAAAGTTCCTTAAGCCAAATATGGAATAGACAAGAGCTACTCCTTGCTCAACGAAATGGACTCAACACCCCATATTAAACGCCTAAGAATGTACCTGACTAGTAAGTATCTTAAAACCTATGGATTGCTATGTCTCCGAAAGAGAATCAAGCATGTGTACAGGGGCATAAACACAGCAGTGATAGGATTGGAGAGGTTCGGTGAGCCAATGAAGACCCTTTGAAGTCATATTGCATGGTACCCATTCCACGGGTTTCAACTACCCAGGTTTTAGGTATTCTTCCTTCAGCTAAAACATGCATGTGGAACCTAGAGTATGATCAACCATGAGATCGGGAGACGTGTTCAAATATGTCCCAGTCTTCGTACCCTGGTACTCGGGTGCAACATTCCAGACGCTTTACTAACACTCTCCCGACTTGGAGAGTCAGTCCCTTTAACCTCCTGTTTGGCCCAGTTTGCAATTTCTGCGGAAGATGAACAGGAATAGCGAGAACCAATGAGAGGCTAGCTGGAGGTGTCTGGACGGGCAAATTTAACTCTCATTTCCCACCAGAAAGAGGAATTAACCAAAGGCTCTGCATGCCAGGCCTGAACCAGATTAGGGCCTGAAGCCATCCTGCGGTGTTGCGGCCAGGTCACAAGAAAGCGAGTTGAAGAAAGGAGCTCAGGGGCACTGTAATTCACAAACCTGCAGAGTTATAAATGACAGCTATCGTCCAAAAAGAGACTGAAGTAAGGCTGCCAAGAGGACTTGAAAGCGGGGCAGAATTGCAGGAAACCGATTTCAGGAGGTAGACTGGAATTGCATTGAAAGCATAGGAAAAGAGGCAGAACGTCCACAATGATGCACTTGGCCAAAAAGGGCGTATGCGTTTTTTCTTGAATATATTCAGGAAAAAACGCATACGCCCTTTTTGGCCCACCAAGCAAGCTTGCAAAGGAAATCTGCACTACAATGAAGTCTCACTTCCCCCAGGTCAAAAGGGCCATCTGAAAAAAGTGTAAAATCCAGAAAGGCAGGACAGGCCATGGAGAACTGGGAGCCTTGTTATGCTGAAGGGCGGGATGTAAATTGCCAACAAACACTCAGGAGAAGTGTATGGTGTTTCCTGAAACATCTAAAAGACAAAGCAACAGAGCCTAGGGCACTTCCACTTATGGTCCTATAGCTTAGGGAATTTAAAATCAAAAAGGCACAGCCACCCCAAAGTTTGGAATGGCTCGGTTTACAAGAACCTCGTTTACAGTACAAGTTCAACATCGCAGAAAGTGAAAAATGGATAAAGAACTTGTGGTACTTACGTACAATGCAGTATCACTCAGCAATGAAATCTATGTCATCAGGCCCGTAGCAGCATAATGAGTGGATTCAGGTACGATGATTCTAACTGAAATAAGTCACACAGAAAAAGAAACATCATAAGATATCACTAATACACGGAATGTAAACTTGGCTACACAGGAACTGAATTACAGAACAGAACAGGGTCTCAAATTTAGAAAACCAACTTATGCTTGCTTAAGGGGAAAGGTGAGTTGGGGTGCTGCATAAAACCAGAGATTGAAATGAGCACAGATAAAGTTCCTTAAGCCAAATATGGAATACACAAGAGCTACTCCTTGCTCAACGAAATGGACTCAAAGCCCCATATTAAATGCCTAAGAATGTACCTGACTAGTAAGTATCTTAAAACCTATGGATTGCTATGCCTCCAAAAGAGAATAAAGCATGTGTACAGGGGCATAAACGCAGCAGTGATAGGATTGGAGAGGTTCGGTGAGCAAATGAAGACCCTTTGAAGTCATATTGCATGGTACCCATTCCACGGGTCTCAACTCTCCAGGTTTAAGGTATTCTTCCTTCAGCTAAAACATGCATGTGGAACCCAGAGTATGATCAACCATGTGATCGGGAGACGTGTTCAAATATGTCTCAGTTTTCCTCCCCTGGTACTCAGGTGCAACATTCCAGACGCTTTACTAACACTCTCCCCACTTGGAGAGTCAGCACCTTTAACCTCCTGTTTGGCACAGTTTGCAATTTCTGCGGAAGATGAACAGGAATAGCGAGAACCAATGAGAGGCTAGCTGGAGGTGTCTGGACGGGCAAATTTAACTCTCATTTCCCACCAGGAAGAGGAAATAACCAAAGGCTCAGCCTGCCGTACTGGAACCAGATTAGGGCCTGAAGCCACCCTGCGGTGTTGCGGCCAGCTCACAAGAAAGCGAGTTGAAGAAAGGAGCTCAGGGGCACTGTAATTCACAAACCTGCAGAGTTATAAATGACAGCTATCGTCCAAAAATATACTGAAGTAAGGCTGCCAAGAGGACTTGAAAGCGGAGCAGAATTGTAGGAAACCGATTTCAGGAGGTAGACTGGAATTGCATTGAAAGCATAGGAAAAGAGGCAGAACGTCCACAATGATGCACTTGGCCAAAAAGGGCGTATGCGTTTTTTCCTGAATATATTCAGGAAAAAACGCATACGCCCTTTTTGGCCAACCAAGCAAGCTTGCAAAGGAAATCTGCACTACAATGAAGTCTCACTTCCCCCTGGTCAAAAGGGCCATCTGAAAAAAGTGTAAAATCCAGAAAGGCAGGACAGGCCATGGAGAACTGGGAGCCTTGTTATGCTGATGGGCGGGATGTAAATTGCCAACAACCACTGGGGAGAAGTGTATGGTGTTTCCTGAAACATCTAAAAAACAAAGCAACAGAACCTAGGGCACTTCCACTTATGGGCCTATAGCTTAGGGAAATTAAAATCAAAAAGACACAGCCACCCCAAAGTTTGGGACGACTCTGTTTACAAGAACCTCGTTTACAGTACAAGTTCAACATCGCAGAAAGTGAAAAATGGATAAAGAAGTTGTGGTATTTACTTACAAAGCAATATCACGCAGCAATGAAATCTGTGTCATCAGGCCCTTAGCAGCACAATGAGTGGATTCAGGTATGATGATTCTAACTGAAATAAGTCGCACAGAAAAAGAAACATCATAAGATATCAGTAATACACGGAATGGAAACTTGGCTACACAGGAACTGAATTACAGAACAGAACAGGGTCTCAAATTTAGAAAACCAACTTATGCTTGCTTAAGGGTAAAGGTGAGTTGGGGTGCTGCATAAAACCAGAGATTGAAATGAGCACAGATAAAGTTCCTTAAGCCAAATATGGAATAGACAAGAGCTACTCCTTGCTCAACGAAATGGACTCAACACCCCATATTAAACGCCTAAGAATGTACCTGACTAGTAAGTATCTTAAAACCTATGGATTGCTATGTCTCCGAAAGAGAATCAAGCATGTGTACTGGGGCATAAACACAGCAGTGATAGGATTGGAGAGGTTCGTGAGCAAATGAAGACCCTTTGAAGTCATATTGCATGGTACCCATTCCACGGGTTTCAACTACCCAGGTTTAAGGTATTCTTCCTTCATCTAAAACATGCATGTGGAACCTAGAGTATGATCAACCATGTGATCGGGAGACGTGTTCAAATATGTCTCAGTTTTCGTACCCTGGTACTCGGGTGCAACATTCCAGACGCTTTACTAACACTCTCCCCACTTGGAGAGTCAGTCCCTTTAACCACCTGTTTGGCCCAGTTTGCAATTTCTGTGGAAGATGAACAGGAATAGCGAGAACCAATGAAAGACAAGCTGGAGGTGTCTGGATGGGCAAATTTAACTCTCATTTCCCACCAGGAAGAGGAATTAACCAAAGGCTCAGCGTGCCATGCCGGAACCACATTAGGGCCTGAAGCCATCCTGCGGTGTTGCGGCCAGGTCACAAGAAAGCAAGTTGAAGAAAGGAGCTCAGGGGCACTGCAATTCACAAACCTGCAGAGTTATAAATGACAGCTATCGTCCAAAAATAGACTGAAGTAAGGCTGCCCAGAGGACTTGAAAGCGGGGCAGAATTGCAGGAAACCGATTTCAGGAGGTAGACTGGAATTGCATTGAAAGCATAGGAAAAGAGGCAGAACGTCCACAATGATGCACTTGGCCAAAAAGGGCGTATGCGTTTTTTCCTGAATATATTCAGGAAAAAACGCATACGCCCTTTTTGGCCAACCAAGCAAGCTTGCAAAGGAAATCTGCACTACAATGAAGTCTCACTTCCCCCGGTCAAAAGGGCCATCTGAAAAAAGTGTAAAATGCAGAAAGGCAGGACAGGCCATGGAGAACTGGGAGCCTTGTTATGCTGAAGGGCGGGATGTAAATTGCCAACAAACACTCGGGAGAAGTGTATGGTGTTTCCTGAAACATCTAAAAAACAAAGCAACAGAGCCTAGGGCACTTCCACTTATGGTCCTATAGCTTAGGGAATTTAAAATCAAAAAGACACAGCCACCCCAAAGTTTCGAACGGCTCTGTTTACAAGAACCTCGTTTACAGTACAAGTTCAACATCGCAGAAAGTGAAAAATGGATAAAAAAGTTGTGGTATTTACTTACAAAGCAATATCACTCAGCAATGAAATCTGTGTCATCAGGCCCTTAGCAGCACAATGAGTGGATTCAGATATGATGATTCTAACTGAAATAAGTCACACAGAAAAAGAAACATCATAAGATATCAGTAATACACGGAATGTAAACTTGGCTACACAGGAACTCAGTTACAAAACAGAACAGGGTCTCAAATTTAGAAAACCAACTTATGCTTGCTTAAGGGTAAAGGTGAGTTGGGGTGCTGCATAAAACCAGAGATTGAAATGAGCACAGATAAAGTTCCTTAAGCCAAATATGGAATAGACAAGAGCTACTCCTTGCTCAACGAAATGGACTCAACACCGCATATTAAACGCCTAAGAATGTACCTGACTAGTAAGTATGTTAAAACCTATGGATTGCTATGTCTCCGAAAGAGAATCAAGCATGTGTACAGGGGCATAAACGCAGCAGTGATAGGATTGGAGAGGTTCGGTGAGCAAATGAAGACCCTTTGAAGTCATATTGCATGGTACCCATTCCACGGGTCTCAACTCTCCAGGTTTAAGGTATTCTTCCATCAGCTAAAACATGCATGTAGAACCCAGAGTATGATCAACCATGTGAATGGGAGACGTGTTCAAATATGTCTCAGTTTTCCTCCCCTGGTACTCGGGTGCAACATTCCAGACGCTTTACTAACACTCTCCCGACTTGGAGAGTCAGTCCCTTTAACCTCCTGTTTGGCCCAGTTTGCAATTTCTTGGAAGATGAACAGGAATAGCGAGAACCAATGAGAGACTAGCTGGAGGTGTCTGGACGGGCAAATTTAACTCTCATTTCCCACCAGGAAGAGGAAATAACCAAAGGCTCAGCGTGCCATGCCACAACCAGATTAGGGCCTGAAGCCATCCTGCGGTGTTGTGGCCAGGTCACAAGAAAGCGAGTTGAAGAAAGGAGCTCAGGGGCACTGTAATTCACAAACCTGCAGAGTTATAAATGACAGCTATCGTCCAAAAATAGACTGAAGTAAGGCTGCCAAGAGGACTTGAAATAGGGGCAGAATTGCAGGAAACCGATTTCAGGAGGTAGACTGGAATTGCATTGAAAGCATAGGAAAAGAGGCAGAACGTCCACAATGATGCACTTGGCCAAAAAGGGCGTATGCGTTTTTTCCTGAATATATTCAGGAAAAAACGCATACGCCCTTTTTGGCCAACCAAGCAAGCTTGCAAAGGAAATCTGCACTACAATGAAGTCTCACTTCCCCCCGGTCAAAAGGGCCATCTGAAAAAAGTGTAAAATCCAGAAAGGCAACAGGCCATTGAGAACTGGGAGCCTTGTTATGCTGATGGGCGGGATGTAAATTGCCAACAGACACTCAGGAGAAGTGTATGGTGTTTCCTGAAACATCTAAAAAACAAAGCAACAGAACCTAGGGCACTTCCACTTATGGTCCTATAGCTTAGGGAATTTAAAATCAAAAAGACACAGCCACCCCAAAGTTTGGGACGCCTCCGTTTACAAGATCCTCGTTTACCGTACAAGTTCAATATCACAGAAAGTGAAAAATGGATAAAGAACTTGTGGTACTTACGTACAATGCAGTATCACTCAGCAATGAAATCTATGTCATCAGGCCCGTAGCAGCATAATGAGTGGATTCAGGTACGATGATTCTAACTGAAATAAGTCACACAGAAAATGAAACATCATAAGATATCACTAATACACGGAATGTAAACTTGGCTACACAGGAACTGCATTCCAAAACAGAACAGGGTCTCAAATTTAGAAAACCAACTTATGCTTGCTTAAGGGGAAAGGTGAGTTGGGGTGCTGCATAAAACCAGAGATTGAAATGAGCACAGATAAAGTTCCTTAAGCCAAATATGGAATAGACAAGAGCTACTCCTTGCTCAACAAAATGGACTCAACACCCCATATTAAACGCCTAAGAATGTACCTGACTAGTACGTATCTTAAAACCTATGGATTGCTATGTCTCCAAAAGAGAATCAAGCGTGTGTACAGGGGCATAAACGCAGCAGTGATAGGATTGGAGAGGTTCGGTGAGCAAATGAAGACCCTTTGAAGTCATATTGCATGGTACCCATTCCACGGGTTTCAACTACCCAGGTTTAAGGTATTCTTCCTTCAGCTAAAACATGCATGTGGAACCTAGAGTATGATCAACCATGTGATCGGGAGACCTGTTCATATATGTCTCAGTTTTCGTACCCTGGTACTCGGGTGCAACATTCCAGACGCTTTACTAACACTCTCCCCACTTGGAGAGTCAGTCCCTTTAACCTCCTGTTTGGCCCAGTTTGCAATTTCTGTGGAAGATGAACAGGAATAGCGAGAACCAATGAGAGACTAGCTGGAGGTGTCTGGATGGGCAAATTTAACTCTCATTTCCCACCAGGAAGAGGAATTAACCAAAGGCTCAGCGTGCCGTGCCACAACCAGATTAGGGCCTGAAGCCATCCTGCGGTGTTGCGGCCAGGTCACAAGAAAGCGAGTTGAAGAAAGGAGCTCAGGGGCACTGTAATTCACAAACCTGCAGAGTTATAAATGACAGCTATCGTCCAAAAATAGACTGAGGTAAGGCTGCCAAGAGGACTTGAAAGCGGGGCAGAATTGCAGGAAACCGATTTCAGGAGGTAGACTGGAATTGCATTGAATGCATAGGAAAAGAGGCAGAACGTCCACAATGATGCACTTGGCCAAAAAGGGCGTATGCGTTTTTTCCTGAATATATTCAGGAAAAAACGCATACGCCCTTTTTGGCCAACCAAGCAAGCTTGCAAAGGAAATCTGCACTACAATGAAGTCTCACTTCCCCCCGGTCAAAAGGGCCATCTGAAAAAAGTGTAAAATCCAGAAAGGCAGGACAGGCCATTCAGAACTGGGAGCCTTGTTATGCTGAAGGGCGGGATGGAAATTGCCAACAACCACTCGGGAGAAGTGTATGGTGTTTCCTGAAACATCTAAAAAACAAAGCAACAGAGCCTAGGGCACTTCCACTTATGGTCCTATAGCTTAGGGAATTTAAAATCAAAAAGACACAGCCACCCCAATGTTTCGAACGGCTCTGTTTACAAGAACCTCGTTTACAGTACAAGTTCAACATCGCAGAAAGTGAAAAATGGATAAAAAAGTTGTGGTATTTACTTACAAAGCAATATCACTCAGCAATGAAATCTGTGTCATCAGGCCCTTAACAGCACAATGAGTGGATTCAGGTATGATGATTCTAACTGAAATAAGTCACACAGAAAAAGAAACATCATAAGATATCAGTAATACACGGAATGTAAACTTGGCTACACAGGAACTGAATTACAGAACAGAACAGGGTCTCAAATTTAGAAAACCAACTTATGCTTGCTTAAGGGGAAAGGTGAGTTGGGGTGCTGCATAAAACCAGAGATTGAAATGAGCACAGATAAAGTTCCTTAAGCCAAATATGGAATAGACAAGAGCTACTCCTTGCTCACCGAAATGGACTCAACACCGCATATTAAACGCCTAAGAATGTACCTGACTAGTAAGTATCTTAAAACCTATGGATTGCTATGTCTCCGAAAGAGAATCAAGCATGTGTACAGGGGCATAAACGCAGCAGTGATAGGATTGGAGAGGTTCGGTGAGCAAATGAAGACCCTTTGAAGTCATATTGCATGGTACCCATTCCACGGGTTTCAAATACCCAGGTTTAAGGTATTCTTCCTTCAGCTAAAAGATGCATGTGGAAACCAAGTATGATCAACCATGTGAACGGGAGACGTGTTCAAATATTTCTCAGTTTTCCTCCCCTGCTACTCGGGTGCAACATTCCAGACGCTTTACTAACACTCTCCCCACTTGGAGAGTCAGCGCCTTTAACCTCCTGTTTGGCCCATTTTGCAATTTCTTGGAAGATGAACAGGAATAGCGAGAACCAATGAGAGACTAGCTGGAGGTGTCTGGACGGGCAAATTTAACTCTCATTTCCCACCAGGAAGAGGAAATAACCAAAGGCTCAGCGTGCCGTGCCGGAACCAGATTAGGGCCTGAAGCCATCCTGCGGTGTTGCGGCCAGCTCACAAGAAAGCGAGTTGAAGAAAGGAGCTCAGGGGCACTGTAATTCACAAACCTGCAGAGTTATAAATGACAGCTATCGTCCAAAAATAGACTGAAGTAAGGCTGCCAAGAGGACTTGAAAGCGGGGCAGAATTGCAGGAAACCGATTTCAGGAGGTAGACTGGAATTGCATTGAAAGCATAGGAAAAGAGGCAGAACGTCCACAATGATGCACTTGGCCAAAAAGGGCGTATGCGTTTTTTCCTGAATATATTCAGGAAAAAACGCATACGCCCTTTTTGGCCAACCAAGCAAGCTTGCAAAGGAAATCTGCACTACAATGAAGTCTCACTTCCCCCCGGTCAAAAGGGCCATCTGAAAAAAGTGTAAAATCCAGAAAGGCAGGACAGGCCATGGAGAACTGGGAGCCTTGTTATGCTGATGGGCGGGATGTAAATTGCCAACAACCACTCGGGAGAAGTGTATGGTGTTTCCTGAAACATCTAAAAAACAAAGCAACAGAGCGTAGGGCACTTCCACTTATGGTCCTATAGCTTAGGGAAATTAAAATCAAAAAGACACAGCCACCCCAAAGTTTGGAACGGCTCTGTTTACAAGTACCTCATTTACAGTACAAGTTCAACATCGCAGAAAGTGAAAAATGGATAAAGAAGTTGTGGTATTTACTTACAAAGCAATATCACTCAGCAATGAAATCTGTGTCATCAGGCCCTTAACAACACAATGAGTGGATTCAGGTATGATGATTCTAACTGAAATAAGTCACACAGAAAAAGAAACATCATAAGATATCAGTAATACACGGAATGGAAACTTGGCTACACAGGAACTGAATTACAGAACAGAACAGGGTCTCAAATTTAGAAAACCAACTTATGCTTGCTTAAGGGGAAAGGTGAGTTGGGGTGCTGCATAAAACCAGAGATTGAAATGAGCACAGATAAAGTTCCTTAAGCCAAATATGGAATAGACAAGAGCTACTCCTTGCTCAACGAAATGGACTCAACACCCCATATTAAACGCCTAAGAATGTACCTGACTAGTAAGTATCTTAAAACCTATGGATTGCTATGTCTCCGAAAGAGAATCAAGCATGTGTACAGGGGCATAAACACAGCAGTGATAGGATTGGAGAGGTTCGGTGAGCCAATGAAGACCCTTTGAAGTCATATTGCATGGTACCCATTCCACGGGTTTCAACTACCCAGGTTTTAGGTATTCTTCCTTCAGCTAAAACATGCATGTGGAACCTAGAGTATGATCAACCATGAGATCGGGAGACGTGTTCAAATATGTCCCAGTCTTCGTACCCTGGTACTCGGGTGCAACATTCCAGACGCTTTACTAACACTCTCCCGACTTGGAGAGTCAGTCCCTTTAACCTCCTGTTTGGCCCAGTTTGCAATTTCTGCGGAAGATGAACAGGAATAGCGAGAACCAATGAGAGGCTAGCTGGAGGTGTCTGGACGGGCAAATTTAACTCTCATTTCCCACCAGAAAGAGGAATTAACCAAAGGCTCTGCATGCCAGGCCTGAACCAGATTAGGGCCTGAAGCCATCCTGCGGTGTTGCGGCCAGGTCACAAGAAAGCGAGTTGAAGAAAGGAGCTCAGGGGCACTGTAATTCACAAACCTGCAGAGTTATAAATGACAGCTATCGTCCAAAAAGAGACTGAAGTAAGGCTGCCAAGAGGACTTGAAAGCGGGGCAGAATTGCAGGAAACCGATTTCAGGAGGTAGACTGGAATTGCATTGAAAGCATAGGAAAAGAGGCAGAACGTCCACAATGATGCACTTGGCCAAAAAGGGCGTATGCGTTTTTTCTTGAATATATTCAGGAAAAAACGCATACGCCCTTTTTGGCCAACCAAGCAAGCTTGCAAAGGAAATCTGCACTACAATGAAGTCTCACTTCCCCCAGGTCAAAAGGGCCATCTGAAAAAAGTGTAAAATCCAGAAAGGCAGGACAGGCCATGGAGAACTGGGAGCCTTGTTATGCTGAAGGGCGGGATGTAAATTGCCAACAAACACTCAGGAGAAGTGTATGGTGTTTCCTGAAACATCTAAAAGACAAAGCAACAGAGCCTAGGGCACTTCCACTTATGGTCCTATAGCTTAGGGAATTTAAAATCAAAAAGGCACAGCCACCCCAAAGTTTGGAATGGCTCGGTTTACAAGAACCTCGTTTACAGTACAAGTTCAACATCGCAGAAAGTGAAAAATGGATAAAGAACTTGTGGTACTTACGTACAATGCAGTATCACTCAGCAATGAAATCTATGTCATCAGGCCCGTAGCAGCATAATGAGTGGATTCAGGTACGATGATTCTAACTGAAATAAGTCACACAGAAAAAGAAACATCATAAGATATCACTAATACACGGAATGTAAACTTGGCTACACAGGAACTGAATTACAGAACAGAACAGGGTCTCAAATTTAGAAAACCAACTTATGCTTGCTTAAGGGGAAAGGTGAGTTGGGGTGCTGCATAAAACCAGAGATTGAAATGAGCACAGATAAAGTTCCTTAAGCCAAATATGGAATACACAAGAGCTACTCCTTGCTCAACGAAATGGACTCAAAGCCCCATATTAAATGCCTAAGAATGTACCTGACTAGTAAGTATCTTAAAACCTATGGATTGCTATGCCTCCAAAAGAGAATAAAGCATGTGTACAGGGGCATAAACGCAGCAGTGATAGGATTGGAGAGGTTCGGTGAGCAAATGAAGACCCTTTGAAGTCATATTGCATGGTACCCATTCCACGGGTCTCAACTCTCCAGGTTTAAGGTATTCTTCCTTCAGCTAAAACATGCATGTGGAACCCAGAGTATGATCAACCATGTGAACGGGAGACGTGTTCAAATATGTCTCAGTTTTCCTCCCCTGGTACTCAGGTGCAACATTCCAGACGCTTTACTAACACTCTCCCCACTTGGAGAGTCAGCACCTTTAACCTCCTGTTTGGCACAGTTTGCAATTTCTGCGGAAGATGAACAGGAATAGCGAGAACCAATGAGAGGCTAGCTGGAGGTGTCTGGACGGGCAAATTTAACTCTCATTTCCCACCAGGAAGAGGAATTAACCAAAGGCTCAGCCTGCCGTACTGGAACCAGATTAGGGCCTGAAGCCACCCTGCGGTGTTGCGGCCAGCTCAAAAGAAAGCGAGTTGAAGAAAGGAGCTCAGGGGCACTGTAATTCACAAACCTGCAGAGTTATAAATGACAGCTATCGTCCCAAAATATACTGAAGTAAGGCTGCCAAGAGGACTTGAAAGCGGAGCAGAATTGTAGGAAACCGATTTCAGGAGGTAGACTGGAATTGCATTGAAAGCATAGGAAAAGAGGCAGAACGTCCACAATGATGCACTTGGCCAAAAAGGGCGTATGCGTTTTTTCCTGAATATATTCAGGAAAAAACGCATACGCCCTTTTTGGCCAACCAAGCAAGCTTGCAAAGGAAATCTGCACTACAATGAAGTCTCACTTCCCCCCGGTCAAAAGGGCCATCTGAAAAAAGTGTAAAATCCAGAAAGGCAGGACAGGCCATGGAGAACTGGGAGCCTTGTTATGCTGATGGGCGGGATGTAAATTGCCAACAACCACTGGGGAGAAGTGTATGGTGTTTCCTGAAACATCTAAAAAACAAAGCAACAGAACCTAGGGCACTTCCACTTATGGGCCTATAGCTTAGGGAAATTAAAATCAAAAAGACACAGGCACCCCAAAGTTTGGGACGACTCTGTTTACAAGAACCTCGTTTACAGTACAAGTTCAACATCGCAGAAAGTGAAAAATGGATAAAGAAGTTGTGGTATTTACTTACAAAGCAATATCACGCAGCAATGAAATCTGTGTCATCAGGCCCTTAGCAGCACAATGAGTGGATTCAGGTATGATGATTCTAACTGAAATAAGTCGCACAGAAAAAGAAACATCATAAGATATCAGTAATACACGGAATGGAAACTTGGCTACACAGGAACTGAATTACAGAACAGAACAGGGTCTCAAATTTAGAAAACCAACTTATGCTTGCTTAAGGGTAAAGGTGAGTTGGGGTGCTGCATAAAACCAGAGATTGAAATGAGCACAGATAAAGTTCCTTAAGCCAAATATGGAATAGACAAGAGCTACTCCTTGCTCAACGAAATGGACTCAACACCCCATATTAAACGCCTAAGAATGTACCTGACTAGTAAGTATCTTAAAACCTATGGATTGCTATGTCTCCGAAAGAGAATCAAGCATGTGTACAGGGGCATAAACACAGCAGTGATAGGATTGGAGAGGTTCGGTGAGCAAATGAAGACGCTTTGAAGTCATATTGCATGGTACCCATTCCACGGGTTTCAACTACCCAGGTTTTAGGTATTCTTCCTTCAGGTAAAACATGCATGTGGAACCCAAGTATGATCAACCATGTGAATGGGAGACGTGTTCAAATATGTCTCAGTTTTCCTCCCCTGGTACTCGGGTGCAACATTCCAGACGCTTTACTAACACTCTCCCCACTTGGAGAGTCAGCGCCTTTAACCTCCTGTTTGGCCCAGTTTGCAATTTCTGCGGAAGATGAACAGGAATAGCTAGAACCAATGAAAGACTAGCTGGAGGTGTCTGGATGGGCAAATTTAACTCTCATTTCCCACCAGGAAGAGGAATTAACCAAAGGCTCAGCGTGCCATGCCGGAACCACATTAGGGCCTGAAGCCATCCTGCGGTGTTGCGGCCAGGTCACAAGAAAGCGAGTTGAAGAAAGGAGCTCAGGGGCACTGCAATTCACAAACCTGCAGAGTTATAAATGACAGCTATCGTCCAAAAATAGACTGAAGTAAGGCTGCCCAGAGGACTTGAAAGCTGGGCAGAATTGCAGGAAACCGATTTCAGGAGGTAGACTGGAATTGCATTGAAAGCATAGGAAAAGAGGCAGAACGTCCACAATGATGCACTTGGCCAAAAAGGGCGTATGCGTTTTTTCCTGAATATATTCAGGAAAAAACGCATACGCCCTTTTTGGCCAACCAAGCAAGCTTGCAAAGGAAATCTGCACTACAATGAAGTCTCACTTCCCCCCGGTCAAAAGGGCCATCTGAAAAAAGTGTAAAATCCAGAAAGGCAGGACAGGCCATGGAGAACTGGGAGACTTTTTATGCTGATGGGCGGGATGTAAATTACCAACAGACACTCAGGAGAAGTGTATGGTGTTTCCTGAAACATCTAAAAAACAAAGCAACAGAACCTAGGGCACTTTCACTTATGGTCCTATAGCTTAGGGAAATTAAAATCAAAAAGACACAGCCACCCCAAAGTTTGGGACGCCTCTGTTTACAAGAACCTCGTTTACAGTACAAGTTCAACATCGCAGAAATTGAAAAATGGATAAAGAAGTTGTGGTATTTACTTACAAAGCAATATCACTCAGCAATGAAATCTGTGTCATCAGGCCCTTAGCAGCACAATGAGTGGATTCAGGTATGATGATTCTAACTGAAATAAGTCACACAGAAAAAGAAACATCATAAGATATCAGTAATACACGGAATGTAAACTTGGCTACACAGGAACTGAATTACAGAACAGAACAGTGTCTCAAATTTAGAAAACCAACTTATGCTTGCTTAAGGGTAAAGGTGAGTTGGGGTGCTGCATAAAACCAGAGATTGAAATGAGCACAGATAAAGTTCCTTAAGCCAAATATGGAATAGACAAGAGCTACTCCTTGCTCAAAGAAATGGACTCAACACCCCATATTAAACGCCTAAGAATGTACCTGACTAGTAAGTATCTTAAAACCTATGGATTGCTATGTCTCCGAAAGAGAATCAAGCATGTGTACAGGGGCATAAACGCAGCAGTGATAGGATTGGAGAGGTTCGGTGAGCAAATGAAGACCCTTTGAAGTCATATTGCATGGTACCCATTCCACGGGTTTCAACTACCCAGGTTTTAGGTATTCTTCCTTCAGCTAAAACATGCATGTGGAACCCAAGTATGATCAACCATGTGAATGGGAGACGTGTTCAAATATGTCTCAGTTTTCCTCCCCTGGTACTCGGGTGCAACATTCCAGACGCTTTACTAACACTCTCCCCACTTGGAGAGTCAGCGCCTTTAACCTCCTGTTTGGCCCAGTTTGCAATTTCTGCGGAAGATGAACAGGAATAGCGAGAACCAATGAGAGGCTAGCTGGAGGTGTCTGGACGGGCAAATTTAACTCTCATTTCCCACCAGGAAGAGGAAATAACCAAAGGCTCAGTGTGCCGTGCCGGAACCAGATTAGGGCCTGAAGCCATCCTGCAGTGTTGCGGCCAGCTCAAAAGAAAGCGAGTTGAAGAAAGGAGCTCAGGGGCACTGTAATTCACAAACCTGCAGAGTTATAAATGACAGCTATCGTCCAAAATATACTGAAGTAAGGCTGCCAAGAGGACTTGAAAGCGGGACAGAATTGCAGGAAACCGATTTCAGGAGGTAGACTGGAATTGCATTGAAAGCATAGGAAAAGAGGCAGAACGTCCACAATGATGCACTTGGCCAAAAAGGGCGTATGCGTTTTTTCCTGAATATATTCAGGAAAAAACGCATACGCCCTTTTTGGCCAACCAAGCAAGCTTGCAAAGGAAATCTGCACTACAATGAAGTCTCACTTCCCCCCGGTCAAAAGGGCCATCTGAAAAAAGTGTAAAATCCAGAAAGGCAGGACAGGCCATGGAGAACTGGGAGCCTTGTTATGCTGATGGGCGGGATGTAAATTGCCAACAACCACTCGGGAGAAGTGTATGGTGTTTCCTGAAACATCTAAAAAACAAAGCAACAGAGCCTAGGGCACTGCCACTTATGGTCCTATAGCTTAGGGAAATTAAAATCAAAAAGACACAGCCACCCCAAAGTTTGGAATGGCTCTGTTTACAAGAACCTCGTTTACAGTACAAGTTCAACATCGCAGAAAGTGAAAAATGGATAAAGAAGTTGTGGTATTCACTAACAAAGCAATATCACTCAGCAATGAAATCTATGTACATCAGGCCCTTAGCAGCACAATGAGTGGATTCAGGTATGATGATTCTAACTGAAATAAGTCACACAGAAAAAGAAACATCATAAGATATCAGTAATACACGGAATGTAAACTTGGCTACACAGGAACTGAATTACAGAACAGAACAGGGTCTCAAATTTAGAAAACCAACTTATGCTTGCTTAAGGGGAAAGGTGAGTTGGGGTGCTGCATAAAACCAGAGATTGAAATGAGCACAGATAAAGTTCCTTAAGCCAAATATGGAATACACAAGAGCTACTCCTTGCTCAACGAAATGGACTCAACACTGCATATTAAACGCCTAAGAATGTACCTGACTAGTAAGTATCTTAAAACCTATGGATTGCTATGTCTCCGAAAGAGAATCAAGCGTGTGTACTGGGGCATAAATGCAGCAGTGATAGGATTGGAGAGGTTCGGTGAGCAAATGAAGACCCTTTGAAGTCATATTGCATGGTACCCATTCCACGGGTCTCAACTCTCCAGGTTTAAGGTATTCTTCCTTCAGCTAAAACATGCATGTGGAACCCAGAGTATGATCAACCGTGTGATCGGGAGACGTGTTCAAATATGTCTCAGTTTTCATACCCTGGTACTCGGGTGCAACATTCCAGACGCTTTACTAACACTCTCCCGACTTGGACAGTCAGTGCCTTTAACCTCCTGTTTGGCCCAGTTTGCAATTTCTGCGGAAGATGAACAGGAATAGGGAGAACCAATGAGAGACTAGCTGGAGGTGTCTGGACGGGCAAATTTAACTCTCATTTCCCACTAGGAAGAGGAATTAACCAAAGGCTCAGCGTGCCGTGGCGGAAACAGATTAGGGCCTGAAGTCATCCTGCAGTGTTGCGGCCAGCTCACAAGAAAGTGAGTTGAAGAAAGGAGCTCAGGGGCTCTGTAATTCACAAACCTGCAGAGTTATAAATGACAGCTATCGTCCAAAAATAGACTGAAGTAAGGCTGCCAAGAGGACTTGAAAGTGGGGCAGAATTGCAGGATACCGATTTCAGGAGGTAGACTGGAATTGCATTGAAAGCGTAGGAAAAGAGGCAGAACGTCCACAATGATGCACTTTGCCAAAAGGGCATATGCGTTTTTTCCTGAATATATTCAGGAAAAAACGCATACGCCCTTTTTGGCCAACCAAGCAAGCTTGCAAAGGAAATCTGCACTACAATGAAGTCTCACTTCCCCCCGGTCAAAAGGGCCATCAGAATAAAGTGTAAAATCCAGAAAGGCAGGACAGGCCATGGAGAACTGGGAGCCTTGTTATGCTGATGGGCGGGATGTAAATTGCCAACAGACACTCGGGAGAAGTGTATGGTGTTTCCTGAAACATCTAAAAAACAAAGCAACAGAGCCTAGGGCACTTCCACTTATAGTCCTATAGCTTAGGGAAATTAATATCAAAAAGACACAGCAACCCCAAAATTTGGGGCGGCTCTTTTTACAGGAATCTCTTCTACGGCACAAGTTAAATATCCCAGAGAGCAAATAATGGATAAAGAAGTTGCGGTACTTCTGTACAACAGAATACCACTCAGCAATGAAATCTATGTCACCAGGCCCGTACCAGCATAATGAGTGGATTGAGGCACGATGATTCTAAGTGAAATAAGTCACACAGAAAAAGAAACATCATAAGGTATCACTAATACACGGAATGTGAACTTGGCTACACATGAACTGAATTACAAAACAGAACAGGGTCTCAAGTTTAGAAAACCAACTTATGCCTGCTTAAGGGGGAAGGTGAGTTGGGGTGCTGCATAAAAGCAGAGTTTGAAATTAGCACAGATACCATTCCATAAGCCAAATATGTAATAGACAAGAGCTACCCCTTGCTCAACGAAATGGATTCAACAATGAGGTATCACCTCACACCTGGTAGAATAGGCATCATTGAAAATCTACAAACAAAAAATGCTGGAAAGGGTGTGGAGAAAAGGAACCCTCTTCCACTATTGTTGGGAATATAAATTGATACAGTCATTATGGAGAACAATATGGAATTTCTTAAGAAACTAACAATAGAATTACCATATGATACAGCAATCCCAGTACTGGACATATACCCAGACAAAACCATAAATCAAAAAGAGTCATTCACCGCAATGTTCATTGCATCACTATTTACAATATCGAGGTAATGGAAGCAACCTAAATGCCCACAGACAGACGAATGCATAAAGCTGTGGTACATATATAAAATGGAATATTACTAAGCCATGAAAAGGAATGAAATTGGGTCATTTGTAGAGACGTCGATGGATCTAGAGACTGTCATACAGAGTGAAGTAAGTCAGAAAGAGAAAAACAAATCTTGTATATTCATGCATATATGTGGAACCTAGAAAAACTGTACAGATTAACCATTTTGCAAGGCATAAATAGAGCAACAGATGTAGACAACAAACGTATGGACAACAAGGGGGGAAAGCTGTTGGGGGGGTGGTGGTGGGAGGAGTTGAGAGACTGGGATTGGCATGTATACATTTATATGTATAAAATAGATAACCAATAAGAACCTGCTGTATAAAAATATAAAATAAAATTCAAAATTAAAAAGAAGTAAAATTTAAAAAATAAAACAGAAAAAACAATTATTCCCTGCACATACATGTATTTATATGAATAAATTATTTCCATGCTTATATCTGTAAATACAAAAAAGAGGAATAAAATCTACCTTGAACCAAAAACGAAAAAGAGAAAAAAACACAGAACCCACCAGTTACACAGAGGAAAACCGTATCAGGGCACTTGCTCCAGTTGTAAACAATTCTGAAGTTGGTCAGTGGTGGGGAATCATCTCCCATTCAGCCAGCAGCCCCCACGCAACAAGCGTCCTCATTGCAAAGCTGGGGCACCGTGCCGAGGCATCTGTGAGTAAACGTGAGCTGAGCCCCAGGCCAGTTGCTGCTGAACTATTCCCACCCGTCCCAGGTAAAACACCTGAATATATACAAGGACTTGAAAGCCTAGAGGAAGGGCCATAGAGCCACACGAGTGACAGCATGCCGGCCGACTTGGTGCCTGCAGGCCAGCCAGGATGGTCCTGGCCCTGGGTGCTCTTCTGGAAGATTTCCATTTCCCTGCCTGAGATACCCGTCCTGTCCCTGCCCCCACTGCTTTTTTCCTTCCTCACCTCTGCCCAGGGAGAAATTCCAGCAGCAGGTATGGGTGACACATCCTCTTCTTTAGCAGGTGGCAGCCTGGCAACTGCTGCAGAAAGTCCAGCAGAGCCCCACTCACACTGGGCCACCCACAAAGCCGTGGCCTCTCACTCCCTCCCACCAGCCCAGCCCCGAGACTGCTGACAGGGCAGAGAAAATGGCGTCAGGCACGGCTGCAGGGGCTCTTGCTGCCTGGAGTGGTATTTATATTGATCTCAACCCAGGCACACCTGGGGAGGGCTGGCCGGCACGGTAAGGCTGCCCAGGTCAGCCAATCATCACCCCTCAGGGGCTCACAGTTGCAGAAAATGGAACTTGCTGAACCGGCCAGGTCCAAGGAACAGGTGTGGGCTCCTGAGAGTCAGGATAGACAAGGGGCTGCAGCTTTGGCTTGTTTTCTAATCATTTTATCTGGCCCATGAGTGGGAGACAACTTCAAGAAAACCCTCTCCTAATGAGAGGAACCCAGGAGTCAGGCAGAGGAGGGGTGGGTGGTGGTTGGAGACAGAGGCCTGGTGCCCCGGGTGCAGTGGAAGTCTCTGGAAGACCAGGTGGAGGGAGGCCTCACGGAGTGATGCCCAGGGTCACAGACCTGTCGCAGCTGCTGTTTGTTAGTTCAAGTCCTGCTCTGAGGTGCTCTGTGTCAGCTCTGAGCGACAGGTGAGCTGGGGGTGCTCTGCAATGAGGGCTATGTGCACGGTTCCTGTGTGCCCAGCCCTGCCACGGTACCTGCAAGGGTAGCTCTGTATCCTGGGAGGGGCCTGACCACGAGAGCCCCGTGGGCTGGGGTGGGGGTGGGGTACCTTCCCAGGTGAGCTCCATATTCTGGGATTGGTCTGACCACGAGAGCCCCATGGGCTGCTGGGGACCTGGTAAAGGATGTCAGGACAGTCAGTGAAGCCACCGAGGATATACCTCCAGTTGCTCCTAATTCCTACACCCTGCTGGTCATTCTACCAACCACCAGGACATGGTATTCTGTATTAGTCTTCAATGATGCCTTCTTTTGTATTCCATTAGTCCCAGAGTCACAAGAAATTTTGGCTTGTGAGTGGCAGGACTCAACATACAACTAAAACAATACTTCCGGGCCGTCTGGCCCCAAGGGTGCAAAAATTCCCACACCATCTTTGGGGAAAGCTTAGCTAAAGACCTAAAAGTTCTACCTCTGGAAAAGGAAACCCTCCTTCAATATGCAGACGACATTCTGATCACCAGCCCTACTAAGGAGGCCTCTGAACTACCAAGCCAATAAAGGATAGAAGTTGTCCAAGAAAAAGCTCAAATATCACAGACTGCGGTGACCTGCCTGGGCTTCATTCTCACAGAAGGTCAGAGAAGCCCATCCCAGGAAAGGGAAGAAACCATTTTCAGCCTTACCCCTTTCTAAAACTAGAAGACAGCTTAGGGGTTCCTGGGGAGGCCAGGGTTTGCTGCTTCTGGATCCCTAACTACAGTCTACTAGCTGGGCCTCTATATGAAACACTGAAAGGAAAAGATGATGATCCTTTTGAATAGAATCCAGAAGTGGCCTTTCAAGAATGGAAAGAGCAGTCAATTCAGACCCTTGCCCTGGAACTCCCTAATTTAGCTAAACCCTTTGATCTTTACAATCCCGGTGAAAGGTGAATCGCCATTGGAGAATTAGTGCAAAAACTGGGACCACTTGAAATGGAACAATGCAAGAATGCCATCCAGGTAGGATAAACTACGGTCACTAAGGGGCTTGGCCCACTGCCACATCTGGCCAAGATACTGGCGGTATCTAAAAACCTGGAAATCAGCAGCCCAAAAGGCCACCTCCCTCCTAAGGGAAAAGGACCCCACGTGGTGATCCTAACCACCAACCATGCCCTGAAGTTGCAGGGTTCTCTCCGTGGGCACACCGACCTCGAGTGAGGAGGCCCTCCAACTCCAACATCCAGAGAGATAACCGGGGGCAACAGGGCACCATGACGACTCGTGTGAACATCACTTGACCTGGAGTTTCTCTCATAAAACAACAAGAGTGTGTCCCAAAAGAGTAGACTACTGCTTGCAGGACTTACTGCACCCAGAGGGGAGCTAATAATCTTGGCGGGGGAACAGTATACCACACTGTCACCATAGAAAAGCCGACAGACACCGTGATGATGGTGGCCAATAAGACCGGCTGGACTCCTGTTTACTTCAAAAGGCTGTTGACTCAGTAGCCATCATGGTCCTTGGTCACCACTGACCCTGGACTGTCTGGGAGTTGAGCAGGCAGGGCTCTGACACCTGGTGCTGTTTGTACGTTAATTCAGGGGCCTAACTGAAGAAAGCGCAGACTACTGGTCAGAGCATCTAGGCTGGCAGAGACGGTCAGCCTAAGGTGGCCGAACAAATGTGGGGCGGGGTGAAACCGGCCCCCACAGCGTCTCTGCACATCTCTTTCCTGGACCCTTAAAGGTCATTAGAATCTATAACACTTCCAATGCTGGTGCTCAGGTGGACGAGCAGGGAGGCAGGGGTCCTGGGGACAATCAACGTCACCGGGAGGCTGCTGGGGAGAAGCTCTGACCCTCGCCCCAGGGTATGAGGGCTCCCAACTCAGCACTCAGCAGTTACAGAAGAAGGGTCTGCACCCTCAGCACTCCAAGAATGAGGAAAGGGACAAAAGGCAGAGGAGGGGTTTGTCCCCAGCAAAGCCCATTAAAAATCCCTGGGAGATAAAAATAGAATCTGGGCAATAAAGTCAAGTCTAACCTTTTTTATCCTTTGTGCTTTGTCTAATTTCACGTGCTCCTAGGGTCCCGCATGCAGAGGTTCCACACCCGGCACTTCAGACCAGATTTCCTAGTGCAGAATGGCTGGGTCGACACCTCAGCTCCTGGGGCCCAGTGCAGACTCCACGATATAGAGCCTGAGCTACAGCCAACCTGGCCCTCGAGAGCTCCGCCGCCTCCCTCCCTCCCACTGACTCTGACAGGATCTCTACACAGCAGCCCAGCCCACAGCCCACGGGGTAGTGCATGCTCTCACCTCTCCATTCTCTGATCAAAATATAAAGTTTCCTTTGCTTGTGAACCAAACTCAGTCTCGATCTGTTGGCCCCAATGACACTGGGCAGGGGGACACTTGTTGGGGTCCACTCTGGAGGATCAGTAACAGAAATTGAGACTATTGTAACCTCAATGAACAGATATGTGAGCCAAACTGTAGTTAACATAGAACAGTGTATAAGGCTCGGGTAAAATAAGATGTTTTTAACACTTCCATTTGATATTTCCATCACTTTTTATAAGCAAGTTCAGTGAAAAGGTTTGTCTTATTTGTCAGGTCAATATTAGAGAAACGAAGTGATTTCTTTCCAAGGATGTACAGCTAATAATCTTGGTTAAACCTTCAATCTTGTTTTAAATGCTTTTCCATTGAAAATGATACCTCTCTTTCAGCTCCCCCATTTCTGAGAAGTATAAAATCTTATAATTTATTATTACCAAAGGGGAAAGGTGGGAGGAGGGATAAATTAACAGTTTGGAATGAACACATACACACTGCTATGTATAAAATAGATCATCAACAAGGAACTACTGTATAGCACAGGGAACTACACTCAACATTTTGCAATAACCTATAAGGGGAAATAATCTGAAAAAGAATAGATATTTTTATTGACATCATCTATCAATGACAGTTAAAGTGTAGCCTAAGGGAAGCTGGTGGTGAGTGCTTCTGACCCTGAAGACTTCAATCATCTAAAGTTTGGACTCTGCCTACTTCCCAAGGCCCTTAATGAACATATGTGTAGCCGTAGCTTAAAAACTTCCCCAGTTTGGGTTTCGGGGAGACACTGATTTTGAAAAAGCCCTGGTGTTCTCCTTACATGAATGGGACTCTTCCTACTGCTAAAACATGTCTGTCACACCCAGAGGATGGTATACCATCTGATCGGGAAGAGTTTGGAAAAGGCATCTCATCTCCTCATCTCCTGGTGCTCGGGTTCACCCCTCCAGCGTCTTTACTAACAGTCTCCCCACTTGGAGATGTCAGCACTGTCAACATCCTGTTGCGTACAGTTTGGAATTTGTCCAGAGGATGAAGCGGAAGGATGAGGAACAATGAGAGACAAGTCCTAGGTGTTCAGACAGGCACATGTCACTCTAATTTCCAATCAGGAAGACGAATTGACCAAAGGCTAGGGTTGCCCATGGAAACAGTATAGGGCTTGAGGAAATCCCGCTGCTTTGTGGCCAGTTCCCATAAACACGAGTTGAACAATGGAACTCAGGGGCAGTAAAATTCACAAAACTGCAGAGTTGAAAATATCCATCACTGAAAAATGTCTTGAGGAAAGTCAGAGAAAAGGACTTGTAAGCAAGGGAGAATGGCAGGAAAGGGATTTGAGGAGGTAGAAAGGACTCGCCATTAAGCACAAGAAAAGGAGCTGAACATTGCCAACATTGCAGTTGGCCAAAAAGGGTGTATGCGTTCTTTTCTGTATATATTCAAGAAAAGGGCATACACTTTTTTAGCCAACCAAACAGGTGGGCACTGGAAGTCAATACTACAAAAGATATCACTTCGCATCAGTCAGAAGAGCCATCCTCATAAAGCGTAAACAACAGAAATGCAGGACAGGGCAACGAGAAGAGGGAGCCCTGTGAGACTTATAGTGGAAATGTATATTGCCAACGGCCATTCTGGAGAAGTGTATTGTGTTTACTAAAGCATCTAAAAAATGAGCTACAGAGCATAGGGCACTTGCACTCATGGGCGTATATCTTGGGAAAAACAAAAATCGAGAGGACACAGGCACCCCAATGTTTACCCCCTCTCTGTTTAAAAGATCCTCGACTAGGATATAACTTAAATGTCTCTGGAGGGAAAAAATGGATAGAGATGTGGTACTTAGGTAGAGTGGAATATTATTCAGCCTGGAAATCAATGAAATATGGCCAGTTGTAACAACTCCGGAGGAGTTACGTATGATCATTCTAAGTGACAGAATTCAAAAAGAAAAAGACACATATCATAAGATATCACTTAAAGGTGGAATCCAAAATGGCTACACATGAAATAAATTACAAAACAAAAACATAGTCAAATATGTAGAAAACACGCATAAGGCTGCTAAACGGGAAAGGTGGGGAGGGGTGAGGCATCATCCAGGAGGTTGAAATTAGCAAAGATACCATTCCAAATACCAAACTGATAATCAACAAGGCCTACACGGTAGCTAAAAGAACTGCACTCAGCACACTCAAGTCACCGGAAAAGAATATATACAACTGGTAAGAATCTGAAAAAGAATTTATTGATGTCTCTCTGTACGTGAATCAAGTGGATGTACAGCAGCAAGAAACAGAGCTTTGAAAATCAGCTGTAACCAATATAGTAATAAATTGAAAAAAATAAACGACAGAGAGACAGAGAAAACCTCTTACAACTTTTCCTCAGGGACGGTGATGCAACATGGATTGAACACATCTAGACCCACAGCAGGATGAGACATAAGGCTGGAAACTGTTTGCGCTAAGAGAAATGTGAGGTTGGGTGAGGAAATACACACCCTTTAAAGTAATACTACCTGGTACCCATTCAATGGGTCCCAAATCTGCAGGTTCAAGGGATCTTCCTACAGCTAAAACATGCATGGAAAACCCAGAGGACTGTACACCATGTGATCGGGAGATGTGTCTAAAATGCACCTCATTTATCCTCTCCTGGTGCTCCTGTTCACCATTCCAGCCACGCTACTTAGAATCTCCCCACTTGGAGAATCAGCACATTTAAACTTCTGTTTCACACATTTTGCAAATTGTGAGGAGGATGAACGGGAAGAGGGGGAACCAATGAGAGAAGAGTTGTAGGGGTTTGGACGGGCACATATCACTCTAATTTCCCATTAAGAGTAAGAATTAAAGGAAGGCTCAGCCTGCCTCGCCGGAGCCAAAATAGGGCCTGAAGCAATCCTGCGGGTTTGAGGCCAGCTCACAAAAGAGCAACTTAAACAATGGAGCTCAGGGTCACTGCAATTCACAAACCTGCAGAGTTATAAATGAAAACTAACGTCCAAAAATATGTTGAGGTAAGGCAAAGAAGAGGATCTGAATGCAAGACAGAATTGCAAGAAACAGATTTCAAGAGATAGATTGGACTCGTCTTTAACGCACATGAAAAGCGGCAGAATTTCGACAATGATGCAGTTGGCCCAAAAGGGCGTATGCGTTTTTTCCTGATTATATCCAGGAAAAAACGCATACGCACTTTATGGGCAACGAAGCAAGCAAGCAATGCAAATGTGCACAACAAAGAAGTCTCACTTCCCACCGGTCAAAAGGGCCATCCTAAAAAATTGTAAAAACCAGAAATGCAGGACAGGCCATGGAGAACAGGGAGCCTTTATACGCTGATGGGCAGTGTGTGAACTGCCGAGAGCCACTCTGGAGAAGTGTATGGTGGTTCCTAAATCATCTAAAAAACAGAGCTACAGAGCATAGGACACTTCCAATCATGGGAGTATATCTAGGGAAGTCTAAAAATCAACAAGACACAAGCACACCACAGTTTAGGGCTACTCTGTTTACAAGAACCTCAACTTCAGTACACCTTAAATATCCCAGGAAAGAGAACAATGGATAAAGAAGATGTGGTACTTATGTACAATGGAATATCTCTTCACCATGAAATCAATGTAATAAGGCTAGTAGAAGGATAAAGAGTGGATTTAGGTCCGATAATACTACTTGAAATAAGTCAAACAGAAAAAGAAACATATCATAAGATATCACTTATAGAGGGAGGGTAAATATGGCTGCACAAGAAATGAATTACAGAACAGAACAGTGTCTCACATTTAGAAAACACACTTATGTCAGCTTAAGGGGAAAGGAGAGGTGGGGTGATGCATAAAACCAGAGTTTGAAATTAGCACAGATACCGTTCAATAAACCAAATAGGTATTAGACAAGATCTACACCTTGCTCAATGAACAGGCCTCAACACACCCTATACACCGCAGAGAAATATATCTGAGGAATAAGAATCTTAAAACCCATGTATTGATATATCTCCATAAGGGAATCAAGTGTGTGCAGAGCGGCACAAACACAGCAGTGAAAAGGAGCTAAACCCCATTATAGAAATAAATTTTAAAAACAAAACGCTGAAACAATGAAAGAGAGAAAAATTCTTACAAAATTCGCTCAGGGGCTGTGATGCAACCTGGATTGACCACATATAAACCCACAGCTGGATAAGACATAAGGCTGGACACTTGGGGCTGACAGGATTGGTGAGCTTTGGTGAGCAACTGCCGAAAGTTTAATGCAATACTTCATGCTACTCAGTCCAAGGGTCCCAACACTCCAGGTTGAAGGGAATCTTCCTACAGCTAAACCATGCTTGGGAAACCCAGCAACTGGTATACCATATGATCGGGAAAGGTTTCTAAAACGCACCTCATTTTTCCTCTCCTGGGGCTCCGGATCGACATTCCAGCCGCTTTACTAACAACATCCCCACATGGAGTCAATGCCTTTAAGTTCTGGTATCGCACAGTCTGCAGTTAGTGCAGAGGATGAATGGGAATAGGGGGAACCAGTGAGAAACTAGCTGTAGCGGTTTCAATGGGCACATGTCACTCTAATATCACATCAGTAAGAAGAATTAACCAAAGGCACAGCAAGGTGCCCCAGAAGAAAAATAGGGCTTCAAGGAATCCTGTGGTTATGGGGCAAGACCACAAAAATAAGAGCTAAAAAATGGAGCTACGGGCCACTGCAATTCAAAAACCTGCAGAGTTATAAAGGCCAACTATTTTTAAAAAATATATTGAGGTAAGGCTATGAAGAGGCATTGAAAGCAAGGCAGAATTGCAGGAAACCGATTTCAGGAGGTAGACTGGAATTGCATTGAAAGCATATGAAGAGAGTCAGAAACTCGACAATGATGCACTTGGCCAAAAAGTGCGTATGCGTTTTTTCCTGAATATATTCAGGAAAAAACGCATACGCACTTTTTGGCCAACCAAGCAAGCTTGCAAAGGAAATCTGCACTACAATGAAGTCTCACTTCCACCCGGTCAAAAGGGCCATCTGAAAAAAGTGTAAAATCCATAAAGGCACGACAGGCCATGGAGAACTGGGAGCCTTCTTATGCTGATGGGCGGGATGTAAATTGCCAACAGCCACTCTGGAGAAGTGTATGGTGTTTCCTGAAACATCTAAAAAACAAAGCAACAGAGCCTAGGGCACTTCCACTTATGGTCCTATAGCTTAGGGAAATTAAAATCAAAAAGACACAGCCACCCCAAAGTTTGGGACGGCTCTGTTTACAAGAACCTCGTTTACGGTACAAGTTCAATATCACAGAAAGTGAAAAATGGATAAAGAACTTGTGGTACTTACGTACAATGCAATATCACTCAGCAATGAAATCTATGTCATCAGGCCCGTAGCAGCATAATGAGTGGATTCAGGTATGATGATTCGAACTGAAATAAGTCACACAGAAAAGAAACATCATAAGGTATCACTAATACACAGAATGTGAACTTGGCTACACATGAACTGAATTACAAAACAGAACAGTGTCTCAAGTTTAGAAAACCAACTTACGCTTGCTTAAGGGGGAAGGTGAGTTGGGGTGCTGCATAAAACCAGAGATTGAAATGAGCACAGATAAAGTTCCTTAAGCCAAATATGGAATAGACAAGAGCTACTCCTTGCTCAACGAACTGGACTCAACACCCCATATTAAACGCCTAAGAATGTACCTGATTAGTAAGTATCTTAAAACCTATGGATTGCTATGTCTCCGAAAGAGAATCAAGCGTGTGTACAGGGGCATAAACGCAGCAGTGATAGGATTGGAGAGGTTCGGTGAGCAAATGAAGACCCTTTGAAGTCATATTGCATGGTACCCATTCCACGGGTCTCAACTCTCCAGGTTTAAGGTATTCTTCCTTCAGCTAAAACATGCATGTGGAACCCAGAGTATGATCAACCGTGTGAACGGGAGACGTGTTCAAATATGTCTCAGTTTTCCTCCCCTGGTACTCGGGTGCAACATTCCAGACCCTTTACTAACACTCTCCCAACTTGGAGAGTCAGCGCCTTTAACCTCCTGTTTGGCCCAGTTTGCAATTTCTGCGGAAGATGAACAGGAATAGGGAGAACCAATGAGAGACTAGCTGGAGGTGTCTGGACGGGCAAATTTAACTCTCATTTCCCACCAGGAAGAGGAAATAACCAAAGGCTCAGCGTGACGTGCCGGAACCAGATTAGGGCCTGAAGCCATCCTGCGGTGTTGCGGCCAGCTCAAAAGAAAGCGAGTTGAAGAAAGGAGCTCAGGGTCTCTGTAATTCACAAACCTGCAGAGTTATAAATGACAGCTATCGTCCAAAAATAGACTGAAGTAAGGCTGCCAAGAGGACTTGAAAGCGGGGCAGAATTGCAGGAAACCGATTTCAGGAGGTAGACTGGAATTGCATTGAAAGCGTAGGAAAAGAGGCAGAACGTCCACAATGATGCACTTTGCCAAAAGGGCATATGCGTTTTTTCCTGAATATATTCAGGAAAAAACGCATACGCCCTTTTTGGCCAACCAAGCAAGCTTGCAAAGGAAATCTGCACTACAATGAAGTCTCACTTCCCCCCGGTCAAAAGGGCCATCAGAATAAAGTTTAAAATCCAGAAAGGCAGGACAGGCCATGGAGAACTGGGAGCCTTGTTATGCTGATGGGCGGGATGTAAATTGCCAACAGACACTTGGGAGAAGTGTATGGTGTTTCCTGAAACATCTAAAAAACAAAGCAACAGAGCCTAGGGCACTTCCACTTATGGTCCTATAGCTTAGGGAAATTAATATCAAAAAGACACAGCAACCCCAAAATTTGGGGCGGTTCTTTTTACAGGAATCTCTTCTCCGGCACAAGTTAAATATCCCAGAGAGCAAATAATGGATAAAGAAGTTGCGGTACTTCTGTACAACAGAATACCACTCAGCAATGAAATCTATGTCACCAGGCCCGTACCAGCATAATGAGTGGATTGAGGCACGATGATTCTAAGTGAAATAAGTCACACAGAAAAAGAAACATCATAAGGTATCACTAATACACGGAATGTGAACTTGGCTACACATGAACTGAATTACAAAACAGAACAGGGTCTCAAGTTTAGAAAACCAACTTATGCCTGCTTAAGGGGGAAGGTGAGTTGGGGTGCTGCATAAAAGCAGAGTTTGAAATTAGCACAGATACCGTTCCATAAGCCAAATATGTAATAGACAAGAGCTACCCCTTGCTCAACGAAATGGATTCAACAATGAGGTATCACCTCACACCTGGTAGAATAGGCATCATTGAAAATCTACAAACAAAAAATGCTGGAAAGGGTGTGGAGAAAAGGAACCCTCTTCCACTATTGTTGGGAATATAAATTGATACAGTCATTATGGAGAACAATATGGAATTTCTTAAGAAACTAACAATAGAATTACCATATGATACAGCAATCCCAGTACTGGACATATACCCAGACAAAACCATAAATCAAAAAGAGTCATTCACCGCAATGTTCATTGCATCACTATTTACAATATCGAGGTAATGGAAGCAACCTAAATGCCCACAGACAGACGAATGCATAAAGCTGTGGTACATATATAAAATGGAATATTACTAAGCCATGAAAAGGAATGAAATTGGGTCATTTGTAGAGACGTCGATGGATCTAGAGACTGTCATACAGAGTGAAGTAAGTCAGAAGGAGAAAAACAAATCTTGTATATTCATGCATATATGTGGAACCTAGAAAAACTGTACAGATTAACCATTTTGCAAGGCATAAATAGAGCAACAGATGTAGACAACAAACGTATGGACAACAAGGGGGGAAAGCTGTTGGGGGGGTGGTGGTGGGAGGAGTTGAGAGACTGGGATTGGCATGTATACATTTATATGTATAAAATAGATAACCAATAAGAACCTGCTGTATAAAAATATAAAATAAAATTCAAAATTAAAAAGAAGTAAAATTTAAAAAATAAAACAGAAAAAACAATTATTCCCTGCACATACATGTATTTATATGAATAAATTATTTCCATGCTTATATCTGTAAATACAAAAAAGAGGAATAAAATCTACCTTGAACCAAAAACGAAAAAGAGAAAAAAAACACAGAACCCACCAGTTCCACAGAGGAAAACCGTATCAGGGCACTTGCTCCAGTTGTAAACAATTCTGAAGTTGGTCAGTGGTGGGGAATCGTCTCCCATTCAGCCAGCAGCCCCCACGCAACAAGCGTCCTCATTGCAAAGCTGGGGCACCGTGCCGAGGCATCTGTGAGTAAACGTGAGCTGAGCCCCAGGCCAGTTGCTGCTGAACTATTCCCACCCGTCCCAGGTAAAACACCTGAATATATACAAGGACTTGAAAGCCTAGAGGAAGGGCCATAGAGCCACACGAGTGACAGCATGCCGGCCGACTTGGTGCCTGCAGGCCAGCCAGGATGGTCCTGGCCCTGGGTGCTCTTCTGGAAGATTTCCATTTCCCTGCCTGAGATACCCGTCCTGTCCCTGCCCCCACTGCTTTTTTCCTTCCTCACCTCTGCCCAGGGAGAAATTCCAGCAGCAGGTATGGGTGACACATCCTCTTCTTTAGCAGGTGGCAGCCTGGCAACTGCTGCAGAAAGTCCAGCAGAGCCCCACTCACACTGGGCCACCCACAAAGCCGTGGCCTCTCACTCCCTCCCACCAGCCCAGCCCCGAGACTGCTGACAGGGCAGAGAAAATGGCGTCAGGCACGGCTGCAGGGGCTCTTGCTGCCTGGAGTGGTATTTATATTGATCTCAACCCAGGCACACCTGGGGAGGGCTGGCCGGCACGGTAAGGCTGCCCAGGTCAGCCAATCATCACCCCTCAGGGGCTCACAGTTGCAGAAAATGGAACTTGCTGAACCGGCCAGGTCCAAGGAACAGGTGTGGGCTCCTGAGAGTCAGGATAGACAAGGGGCTGCAGCTTTGGCTTGTTTTCTAATCATTTTATCTGGCCCATGAGTGGGAGACAACTTCAAGAAAACCCTCTCCTAATGAGAGGAACCCAGGAGTCAGGGAGAGGAGGGGTGGGTCGTGGTTGGAGACAGAGGCCTGGTGCCCCGGGTGCAGTGGAAGTCTCTGGAAGACCAGGTGGAGGGAGGCCTCACGGAGTGATGCCCAGGGTCACAGACCTGTCGCAGCTGCTGTTTGTTAGTTCAAGTCCTGCTCTGAGGTGCTCTGTGTCAGCTCTGAGCGACAGGTGAGCTGGGGGTGCTCTGCAATGAGGGCTATGTGCACGGTTCCTGTGTGCCCAGCCCTGCCACGGTACCTGCAAGGGTAGCTCTGTATCCTGGGAGGGGCCTGACCACGAGAGCCCCATGGGCTGGGGTGGGGGTGGGGTACCTGCCCAGGTGAGCTCCATATTCTGGGATTGGTCTGACCACGAGAGCCCCATGGGCTGCTGGGGACCTGGTAAAGGATGTCAGGACAGTCAGTGAAGCCACCGAGGATATACCTCCAGTTGCTCCTAATTCCTACACCCTGCTGGTCATTCTACCAACCACCAGGACATGGTATTCTGTATTAGTCTTCAATGATGCCTTCTTTTGTATTCCATTAGTCCCAGAGTCACAAGAAATTTTGGCTTGTGAGTGGCAGGACTCTACATACAACTAAAACAATACTTCCGGGCCGTCTGGCCCCAAGGGTGCAAAAATTCCCACACCATCTTTGGGGAAAGCTTAGCTAAAGACCTAAAAGTTCTACCTCTGGAAAAGGAAACCCTCCTTCAATATGCAGACGACATTCTGATCACCAGCCCTACTAAGGAGGCCTCTGAACTACCAAGCCAATAAAGGATAGAAGTTGTCCAAGAAAAAGCTCAAATATCACAGACTGCGGTGACCTGCCTGGGCTTCATTCTCACAGAAGGTCAGAGAAGCCCATCCCAGGAAAGGGAAGAAACCATTTTCAGCCTTACCCCTTTCTAAAACTAGAAGACAGCTTAGGGGTTCCTGGGGAGGCCAGGGTTTGCTGCTTCTGGATCCCTAACTACAGTCTACTAGCTGGGCCTCTATATGAAACACTGAAAGGAAAAGATGATGATCCTTTTGAATAGAATCCAGAAGTGGCCTTTCAAGAATGGAAAGAGCAGTCAATTCAGACCCTTGCCCTGGAACTCCCTAATTTAGCTAAACCCTTTGACCTTTACATTCCCGGTGAAAGGTGAATTGCCATTGGAGAATTAGTGCAAAAACTGGGACCACTTGAAATGGAACAATGCAAGAATGCCATCCAGGTAGGATAAACTACAGTCACTAAGGGGCTTGGCCCACTGCCACATCTGGCCAAGATACTGGCGGTATCTAAAAACCTGGAAATCAGCAGCCCAAAAGGCCACCTCCCTCCTAAGGGAAAAGGACCCCACGTGGTGATCCTAACCACCAACCATGCCCTGAAGTTGCAGGGTTCGCTCCATGGGCACACCGACCTCGAGTGAGGAGGCCCTCCAACTCCAACATCCAGAGAGATAACCGGGGGCAACAGGGCACCATGACGACTCGTGTGAACATCACTTGACCTGGAGTTTCTCTCATAAAACAACAAGAGTGTGTCCCAAAAGAGTAGACTACTGCTTGCAGGACTTACTGCACCCAGAGGGGAGCTAATAATCTTGGCGGGGGAACAGTATACCACACTGTCACCATAGAAAAGCCGACAGACACCGTGATGATGGTGGCCAATAAGACCGGCTGGACTCCTGTTTACTTCAAAAGGCTGTTGACTCAGTAGCCATCATGGTCCTTGGTCACCACTGACCCTGGACTGTCTGGGAGTTGAGCGGGCAGGGCTCTGACACCTGGTGCTGTTTGTACGTTAATTCAGGGGCCTAATTGAAGAAAGCGCAGACTACTGGTCAGAGCATCTAGGCTGGCAGAGACGGTCAGCCTAAGGTGGCCGAACAAATGTGGGGTGGGGTGAAACCGGCCCCCACAGCGTCTCTGCACATCTCTTTCCTGGACCCTTAAAGGTCATTAGAATCTATAACACTTCCAATGCTGGTGCTCAGGTGGACGAGCAGGGAGGCAGGGGTCCTGGGGACAATCAACGTCACCGGGAGGCTGCTGGGGAGAAGCTCTGACCCTCGCCCCAGGGTATGAGGGCTCCCAACTCAGCACTCAGCAGTTACAGAAGAAGGGTCTGCACCCTCAGCACTCCAAGAATGAGGAACGGGACAAAAGGCAGAGGAGGGGTTTGTCCCCAGCAAAGCCCATTAAAAATCCCTGGGAGATAAAAATAGAATCTGGGCAATAAAGTCAAGTCTAACCTTTTTTATCCTTTGTGCTTTGTCTAATTTCACGTGCTCCTAGGGTCCCACATGCAGAGGTTCCACACCCGGCACTTCAGACCAGATTTCCTAGTGCAGAATGGCTGGGTCGACACCTCAGCTCCTGGGGCCCAGTGCAGACTCCACGATATAGAGCCTGAGCTACAGCCAACCCGGCCCTCGAGAGCTCCGCCGCCTCCCTCCCTCCCACTGACTCTGACAGGATCTCTACACAGCAGCCCAGCCCACAGCCCACGGGGTAGTGCATGCTCTCACCTCTCCATTCTCTGATCAAAATATAAAGTTTCCTTTGCTTGTGAACCAAACTCAGTCTCGATCTGTTGGCCCCAATGACACTGGGCAGGGGGACACTTGTTGGGGTCCACTCTGGAGGATCAGTAACAGAAATTGAGACTATTGTAACCTCAATGAACAGATGTGTGAGCCAAACTGTAGTTATCATAGAACAGTGTATAAGGCTCGGGTAAAATAAGATGTTTTTAACACTTCCATTTGATATTTCCATCACTTTTTATAAGCAAGTTCAGTGAAAAGGTTTGTCTTATTTGTCAGGTCAATATTAGAGAAACGAAGTGATTTCTTTCCAAGGATGTACAGCTAATAATCTTGGTTAAACCTTCAATCTTGTTTTAAATGCTTTTCCATTGAAAATGATACCTCTCTTTCAGCTCCCCCATTTCTGAGAAGTATAAAATCTTATAATTTATTATTACCAAAGGGGAAAGGTGGGAGGAGGGATAAATTAACAGTTTGGAATGAACACATACACACTGCTATGTATAAAATAGATCATCAACAAGGAACTACTGTATAGCACAGGGAAATACACTCAACATTTTGCAATAACCTATAAGGGGAAATAATCTGAAAAAGAATAGATATTTTTATTGACATCATCTATCAATGACAGTTAAAGTGTAGCCTAAGGGAAGCTGGTGGTGAGTGCTTCTGACCCTGAAGACTTCAATCATCTAAAGTTTGGACTCTGCCTACTTCCCAAGGCCCTTAATGAACATATGTGTAGCTGTAGCTTAAAAACTTCCCCAGTTTGGGTTTCGGGGAGACACTGATTTTGAAAAAGCCCTGGTGTTCTCCTTACATGAATGGGACTCTTCCTACTGCTAAAACATGTCTGTCACACCCAGAGGATGGTATACCATCTGATCGGGAAGAGTTTGGAAAAGGCATCTCATCTCCTCATCTCCTGGTGCTCGGGTTCACACCTCCAGCGTCTTTACTAACAGTCTCCCCACTTGGAGATGTCAGCACTGTCAACATCCTGTTGCGTACAGTTTGGAATTTGTCCAGAGGATGAAGCGGAAGGATGAGAAACAATGAGAGACAAGTCCTAGGTGTTCAGACAGGCACATGTCACTCTAATTTCCAATCAGGAAGACGAATTGACCAAAGGCTAGGGTTGCCCATGGAAACAGTATAGGGCTTGAGGAAATCCCGCTGCTTTGTGGCCAGTTCCCATAAACACAAGTTGAACAATGGAACTCAGGGGCAGTAAAATTCACAAAACTGCAGAGTTGAAAATATCCATCACTGAAAAATGTCTTGAGGAAAGTCAGAGAAAAGGACTTGTAAGCAAGGGAGAATGGCAGGAAAGGGATTTGAGGAGGTAGAAAGGACTCGCCATTAAGCACAAGAAAAGGAGCTGAACATTGCCAACATTGCAGTTGGCCAAAAAGGGTGTATGCGTTCTTTTCTGTATATATTCAAGAAAAGGGCATACACTTTTTTAGCCAACCAAACAGGTGGGCACTGGAAGTCAATACTACAAAAGATATCACTTCGCATCAGTCAGAAGAGCCATCCTCATAAAGCGTAAACAACAGAAATGCAGGACAGGGCAACGAGAAGAGGGAGCCCTGTGAGACTTATAGTGGAAATGTATATTGCCAACGGCCATTCTGGAGAAGTGTATTGTGTTTACTAAAGCATCTAAAAAATGAGCTACAGAGCATAGGGCACTTGCACTCATGGGCGTATATCTTGGGAAAAACAAAAATCGAGAGGACACAGGCACCCCAATGTTTACCCCCTCTCTGTTTAAAAGATCCTCGACTAGGATATAACTTAAATGTCTCTGGAGGGAAAAAATGGATAGAGATGTGGTACTTAGGTAGAGTGGAATATTATTCAGCCTGGAAATCAATGAAATATGGCCAGTTGTAACGACTCCGGAGGAGTTACGTATGATCATTCTAAGTGACAGAATTCAAAAAGAAAAAGACACATATCATAAGATATCACTTAAAGGTGGAATCCAAAATGGCTACACATGAAATAAATTACAAAACAAAAACATAGTCAAATATGTAGAAAACATGCATAAGGCTGCTAAACGGGAAAGGTGGGGAGGGGTGAGGCATCATCCAGGAGGTTGAAATTAGCAAAGATACCATTCCAAATACCAAACTGATAATCAACAAGGCCTACACGGTAGCTAAAAGAACTGCACTCAGCACACTCAAGTCACCGGAAAAGAATATATACGACTGGTAAGAATCTGAAAAAGAATTTATTGATGTCTCTCTGTACGTGAATCAAGTGGATGTACAGCAGCAAGAAACAGAGCTTTGAAAATCAGCTGTAACCAATATAGTAATAAATTGAAAAAAATAAACGACAGAGAGACAGAGAAAACCTCTTACAACTTTTCCTCAGGGACGGTGATGCAACATGGATTGAACACATCTAGACCCACAGCAGGATGAGACATAAGGCTGGAAACTGTTTGCGCTAAGAGAAATGTGAGGTTGGGTGAGGAAATGCACACCCTTTAAAGTAATACTACCTGGTACCCATTCAATGGGTCCCAAATCTGCAGGTTCAAGGGATCTTCCTACAGCTAAAACATGCATGGAAATCCCAGAGGACTGTACACCATGTGATCGGGAGATGTGTCTAAAATGCACCTCATTTATCCTCTCCTGGTGCTCCTGTTCACCATTCCAGCCACGCTACTTAGAATCTCCCCACTTGGAGAATCAGCACATTTAAACTTCTGTTTCACACATTTTGCAAATTGTGAGGAGGATGAACGGGAAGAGGGGGAACCAATGAGAGAAGAGTTGTAGGGGTTTGGACGGGCACATATCACTCTAATTTCCCATTAAGAATAAGAATTAAAGAAAGGCTCAGCCTGCCTCGCCGGAGCCAAAATAGGGCCTGAAGCAATCCTGCGGGTTTGAGGCCAGCTCACAAAAGAGCAACTTAAACAATGGAGCTCAGGGTCACTGCAATTCACAAACCTGCAGAGTTATAAATGAAAACTAACGTCCAAAAATATGTTGAGGTAAGGCAAAGAAGAGGATCTGAATGCAAGACAGAATTGCAAGAAACAGATTTCAAGAGATAGATTGGACTCGTCTTTAACGCACATGAAAAGCGGCAGAATTTCGACAATGATGCAGTTGGCCCAAAAGGGCGTATGCGTTTTTTCCTGATTATATCCAGGAAAAAACGCATACGCACTTTATGGGCAACGAAGCAAGCAAGCAATGCAAATGTGCACAACAAAGAAGTCTCACTTCCCACCGGTCAAAAGGGCCATCCTAAAAAATTGTAAAAACCAGAAATGCAGGACAGGCCATGGAGAACAGGGAGCCTTTATACGCTGATGGGCAGTGTGTGAACTGCCGAGAGCCACTCTGGAGAAGTGTATGGTGGTTCCTAAATCATCTAAAAAACAGAGCTACAGAGCATAGGACACTTCCAATCATGGGAGTATATCTAGGGAAGTCTAAAAATCAACAAGACACAAGCACACCACAGTTTAGGGCTACTCTGTTTACAAGAACCTCAACTTCAGTACACCTTAAATATCCCAGGAAAGAGAACAATGGATAAAGAAGATGTGGTACTTATGTACAATGGAATATCTCTTCACCATGAAATCAATGTAATAAGGCTAGTAGAAGGATAAAGAGTGGATTTAGGTCCGATAATACTACTTGAAATAAGTCAAACAGAAAAAGAAACATATCATAAGATATCACTTATAGAGGGAGGGTAAATATGGCTGCACAAGAAATGAATTACAGAACAGAACAGTGTCTCACATTTAGAAAACACACTTATGTCAGCTTAAGGGGAAAGGAGAGGTGGGGTGATGCATAAAACCAGAGTTTGAAATTAGCACAGATACCGTTCAATAAACCAAATAGGTATTAGACAAGATCTACACCTTGCTCAATGAACAGGCCTCAACACACCCTATACACCGCAGAGAAATATATCTGAGGAATAAGAATCTTAAAACCCATGTATTGATATATCTCCATAAGGGAATCAAGTGTGTGCAGAGCGGCACAAACACAGCAGTGAAAAGGAGCTAAACCCCATTATAGAAATAAATTTTAAAAACAAAACGCTGAAACAATGAAAGAGAGAAAAATTCTTACAAAATTCGCTCAGGGGCTGTGATGCAACCTGGATTGACCACATATAAACCCACAGCTGGATAAGACATAAGGCTGGACACTTGGGGCTGACAGGATTGGTGAGCTTTGGTGAGCAACTGCCGAAAGTTTAATGCAATACTTCATGCTACTCAGTCCAAGGGTCCCAACACTCCAGGTTGAAGGGAATCTTCCTACAGCTAAACCATGCTTGGGAAACCCAGCGACTGGTATACCATATGATCGGGAAAGGTTTCTAAAACGCACCTCATTTTTCCTCTCCTGGGGCTCCGGATCGACATTCCAGCCGCTTTACTAACAACATCCCCACATGGAGTCAATGCCTTTAAGTTCTGGTATCGCACAGTCTGCAGTTAGTGCAGAGGATGAATGGGAATAGGGGGAACCAGTGAGAAACTAGCTGTAGCGGTTTCAATGGGCACATGTCACTCTAATATCACATCAGTAAGAAGAATTAACCAAAGGCACAGCAAGGTGCCCCAGAAGAAAAATAGGGCTTCAAGGAATCCTGTGGTTATGGGGCAAGACCACAAAAATAAGAGCTAAAAAATGGAGCTAAGGGCCACTGCATTTCAAAAACCTGCAGAGTTATAAAGGCCAACTATTTTTAAAAAATATATTGAGGTAAGGCTATGAAGAGGCATTGAAAGCAAGGCAGAATTGCAGGAAACCGATTTCAGGAGGTAGACTGGAATTGCATTGAAAGCATATGAAGAGAGTCAGAAACTCGACAATGATGCACTTGGCCAAAAAGAGCGTATGCGTTTTTTCCTGAATATATTCAGGAAAAAACGCATACGCACTTTTTGGCCAACCAAGCAAGCTTGCAAAGGAAATCTGCACTACAATGAAGTCTCACTTCCACCCGGTCAAAAGGGCCATCTGAAAAAAGTGTAAAATCCAGAAAGGCACAACAGGCCATGGAGAACTGGGAGCCTTCTTATGCTGATGGGCGGGATGTAAATTGCCAACAGCCACTCTGGAGAAGTGTATGGTGTTTCCTGAAACATCTAAAAAACAAAGCAACAGAGCCTAGGGCACTTCCACTTATGGTCCTATAGCTTAGGGAAATTAAAATCAAAAAGACACAGCCACCCCAAAGTTTGGGACGGCTCTGTTTACAAGAACCTCGTTCACAGTACAAGTTCAACATCGCAGAAAGTGAAAAATGGATAAAGAACTTGTGGTACTTACGTACAATGCAATATCACTCAGCAATGAAATCTATGTCATCAGGCCCGTAGCAGCATAATGATTGGATTCAGGTATGATGATTCGAACTGAAATAAGTCACACAGAAAAGAAACATCATAAGGTATCACTAATACACAGAATGTGAACTTGGCTACACATGAACTGAATTACAAAACAGAACAGTGTCTCAAGTTTAGAAAACCAACTTACGCTTGCTTAAGGGGGAAGGTGAGTTGGGGTGCTGCATAAAACCAGAGATTGAAATGAGCACAGATAAAGTTCCTTAAGCCAAATATGGAATAGACAAGAGCTACTCCTTGCTCAACGAAATGGACTCAACACCCCATATTAAACGCCTAAGAATGTACCTGACTAGTAAGTATCTTAAAACCTATGGATTGCTATGTCTCCAAAACAAAATCAAGCGTGTGTACAGGGGCATAAACGCAGCAGTGATAGGATTGGAGAGGTTCGGCGAGCAAATGAAGACCCTTTGAAGTCATATTGCATGGTACCCATTCCACGGGTCTCAACTCTCCAGGTTTAAGGTATTCATCCTTCAGCTAAAACATGCATGTGGAACCCAGAGTATGATCAACCATGTGAACGGGAGACGTGTTCAAATATGTCTCAGTTTTCCTCCCCTGGTACTCGGGTGCAACATTCCGGACGCTTTACTAACACTCTCCCGACTTGGAGAGTCAGTCCCTTTAACCTCCTGTTTGGCCCAGTTTGCAATTTCAGCGGAAGATGTACAGGAATAGGGAGAACCAATGAGAGGCTAGCTGCAGGTGTCTGGACGGGCAAATTTAACTCTAATTTCCCACCAGGAAGAGGAATTAACCAAAGGCTCAGCATGCCGGGCCGGAACCAGATTAGGGCCTGAAGCCATCCTGCGGTGTTGCGGCCAGCTCAAAAGAAAGCGAGTTGAAGAAAGGAGCTCAGGGGCACTGTAATTCACAAACCTGCAGAGTTATAAATGACAGCTATCGTCCAAAAATAGACTGAAGTAAGGCTGCCAAGAGGACTTGAAAGCGGGGCAGAATTGCAGGAAACCGATTTCAGGAGGTAGACTGGAATTGCATTGAAAGCATAGGAAAAGAGGCAGAACGTCCACAATGATGCACTTGGCCAAAAAGGGCGTATGCGTTTTTTCCTGAATATATTCAGGAAAAAACGCATACGCCCTTTTTGGCCAACCAAGCAAGCTTGCAAAGGAAATCTGCACTACAATGAAGTCTCACTTCCCCCCGGTCAAAAGGGCCATCTGAAAAAAGTGTAAAATCCAGAAAGGCAGGACAGGCCATGGAGAACTGGGAGACTTGTTATGCTGATCGGCGGGATGAAAATTGCCAACAGACACTCGGGAGAAGTGTATGGTGTTTCCTGAAACATCTAAAAAACAAAGCAACAGAACCTAGGGCACTTCCACTTATGGTCCTATAGATTAGGGAAATTAAAATCAAAAAGACACAGCCACCCCAAAGTTTGGAACGGCTCTGTTTACAAGAACCTCGTTTACAGTACAAGTTCAACATCGCAGAAAGTGAAAAATGGATAAAGAAGTTGTGGTATTTACTTACAAAGCAATATCACTCAGCAATGAAATCTGTGTCATCAGGCCCTTAGCAGCACAATGAGTGGATTCAGGTATGATGATTCTAACTGAAATAAGTCACACAGAAAAAGAAACATCATAAGATATCAGTAATACACGGAATGTAAACTTGGCTACACAGGAACTGAATTACAGAACAGAACAGGGTCTCAAATTTAGAAAACCAACTTATGCTTGCTTAAGGGGAAAGGTGAGTTGGGGTGCTGCATAAAACCGGAGATTGAAATGAGCACAGATAAAGTTCCTTAAGCCAAATATGGAATAGACAAGAGCTACTCCTTGCTCAACCAAATGGACTCAACACCGCATATTAAACGCGTAAGAATGTACCTGACTAGTAAGTATCGTAAAACCTATGGATTGCTATGTCTCCAAAAGAGAATCAAGCATGTGTACAGGGGCATAAACGCAGCAGTGATAGGATTGGAGAGGTTCGGTGAGCAAATGAAGACCCTTTGAAGTCATATTGCATGGTACCCATTCCACGGGTTTCAACTACCCAGGTTTAAGGTATTCTTCCTTCAGCTAAAACATGCATGTGGAACCTAGAGTATGATCAACCATGTGATCAGGAGACGTGTTCAAATATGTCTCAGTTTTCGTACCCTGGTACTCGGGTGCAACATTGCAGATGCTTTACTAACACTCTCCCCACTTGGAGAGTCAGTCCCTTTAACCTCCTGTTTGGCCCAGTTTGCAATTTCTGCGGAAGATGAACAGGAATAGCGAGAACCAATGAGAGACTAGCTGGAGGTGTCTGGACGGGCAAATTTAACTCTCATTTCCCACCAGGAAGAGGAATTAACCAAAGGCTCAACGTGCCGTGCCAGAACCAGATTAGGGCCTGAAGCCATCCTGCGGTGTTGCGGCCAGGTCACAAGAAAGCGAGTTGAAGAAAGGAGCTCAGGGGCACTGTAATTCACAAACCTGCAGAGTTATAAATGACAGCTATCGTCCAAAAATAGACTGAAGTAAGGCTGCCAAGAGGACTTGAAAGTGGGGCAGAATTGCAGGAAACCGATTTCAGGAGGTAGACTGGACTTGCATTGAAAGCATAGGAAAAGAGGCAGAACGTCCACAATGATGCACTTGGCCAAAAAGGGCGTATGCGTTTTTTCCTGAATATATTCAGGAAAAAACGCATACGCCCTTTTTGGCCAACCAAGCAAGCTTGCAAAGGAAATCTGCACTACAATGAAGTCTCACTTCCCCCCGGTCAAAAGGGCCATCTGAAAAAAGTGTAAAATCCAGAAAGGCAGGACAGGCCATGGAGAACGGGGAGCCTTGTTATGCTGATGGGCGGGATGTAAATTGCCAACAGACACTGGGGAGAAGTGTATGGTGTTTCCTGAAACATCTAAAAAACAAAGCAACAGAGCCTAGGGCACTGCCACTTATGGTCCTATAGCTTAGGGAAATTAAAATCAAAAAGACACAGCCACCCCAAAGTTTGGAACGGCTCTGTTTACAAGAACCTCGTTTACAGTACAAGTTCAACATCGCAGAAAGTGAAAAATGGATAAAGAAGTTGTGGTATTTACTTACAAAGCAATATCACTCAGCAATGAAATCTGTGTCATCAGGCCCTTAGCAGCACAATGAGTGGATTCAGGTATGATGATTCTAACTGAAATAAGTCACACAGAAAAAGAAACATCATAAGATATCAGTAATACACGGAATGTAAACTTGGCTACACAGGAACTGAATTACAGAACAGAACAGGGTCTCAAATTTAGAAAACCAACTTCAGCTTAATTAAGGGGAAAGGTGAGTTGGGGTGCTGCATAAAACCAGAGATTGAAATGAGCACAGATAAAGTTCCTTAAGCCAAATATGGAATAGACAAGAGCTACTCCTTGCTCAACGAAATGGACTCAACACCACATATTAAACGCCTAAAAATGTACCTGACTAGTAAGTATCTTAAAACCTATGGATTGCTATGTCTCCGAAAGAGAATCAAGCATGTGTACAGGGGCATAAACGCAGCAGTGATAGGATTGGAGATGTTCGGTGAGCAAATGAAGACCCTTTGAAGTCATATTGCATGGTACCCATTCCACGGGTTTCAACTACCCAGGTTTAAGGTATTCTTCCTTCAGCTAAAACATGCATGTGGAACCTAGAGTATGATCAACCATGTGATCGGAAGACGTGTTCAAATATGTCTCAGATTTCGTACCCTGGTACTCGGGTGCAACATTCCAGACGCTTTACTAACACTCTCCCGTCTTGGAGAGTCAGTCCCTTTAACCTCCTGTTTGGCCCAGTTTGCAATTTCTGCGGAAGATGAACAGGAATAGCGAGAACCAATGAGAGACTAGCTGGAGGTGTCTGGACGGGCAAATTTAACTCTCATTTCCCACCAGGAAGAGGAATTAACCAAAGGCTCAGCGTGCCGTGCCGGAACTAGATTAGGGCCTGAAGCCATCCTGCGGTGTTGCAGCCAGCTCACAAGAAAGCGAGTTGAAGAAAGGAGCTCAGGGGCACTGTAATTCACAAACCTGCAGAGTTATAAATGACAGCTATCGTCCAAAAATAGACTGAAGTAAGGCTGCCAAGAGGACTTGAAAGCGGGGCAGAATTGCAGGAAACCGATTTCAGGAGGTAGACTGGAATTGCATTGAAAGCATAGGAAAAGAGGCAGAACGTCCACAATGATGCACTTGGCCAAAAAGGGCGTATGCGTTTTTTCCTGAATATATTCAGGAAAAAACGCATACGCCCTTTTTGGCCAACCAAGCAAGCTTGCAAAGGAAATCTGCACGACAATGAAGTCTCACTTCCCCCCGGTCAAAAGGGCCATCTGAAAAAAGTGTAAAATCCAGAAAGGCAGGACAGGCCATGGAGAACTGGGAGCCTTGTTATGCTGATGGGCGGGATGTAAATTGCCAACAGACACTCGGGAGAAGTGTATGGTGTTTCCTGAAACATCTAAAAAACAAAGCAACAGAGCCTAGGGCACGTCCACTTATGGTCCTATAGCTTAGGGAAATTAAAATCAAAAAGACACAGCCACCCCAAAGTTTGGGACGCCTCTGTTTACAAGAACCTCGTTTACCGTACAAGTTCAATATCACAGAAAGTGAAAAATGGATAAAGAACTTGTGGTACTTACGTACAATGCAGTATCACTCAGCAATGAAATCTATGTCATCAGGCCCGTAGCAGCATAATGAGTGGATTCAGGTACGATGATTCTAACTGAAATAAGTCACACAGAAAAAGAAACATCATAAGATATCAGTAATACACGGAATGGAAACTTGGCTACACAGGAACTGAATTACAGAACAGAACAGGGTCTCAAATTTAGAAAACCAACTTATGCTTGCTTAAGGGGAAAGGTGAGTTGGGGTGCTGCATAAAACCAGAGATTGAAATGAGCACAGATAAAGTTCCTTAAGCCAAATATGGAATAGACAAGAGCTACTCCTTGCTCAATGAAATGGACTCAACACCGCATATTAAACGCCTAAGAATGTACCTGACTAGTAAGTATCTTAAAACCTATAGATTGCTATGTCTCCGAAAGAGAATCAAGCATGTGTACAGGGGCATAAACGCAGCAGTGATAGGATTGGAGAGGTTCGGTGAGCAAATGAAGACCCTTTGAAGTCATATTGCATGGTACCCATTCCACGGGTTTCAACTACCCAGGTTTTAGGTATTCTTCCTTCAGCTAAAACATGCATGTGGAACCCAGATTATGATCAACCATGTAAACGGGAGACGTGTTCAAATATGTCTCAGTTTTCCTCCCCTGGTACTCGGGTGCAACATTCCAGATGCTTTACTAACACTCTCCCCACTTGGAGAGTCAGCGCCTTTAACCTCCTGTTTGGCCCAGTTTGCAATTTCTGCGGAAGATGAACAGGAATAGCGAGAACCAATGAGAGGCTAGGTGGAGGTGTCTGGATGGGCAAATTTAACTCTCATTTCCCACCAGGAAGAGGAAATAACCAAAGGCTCAGCGGGCCGTACCGGAACCAGATTAGGGCCTGAAGCCATCCTGCGGTGTTGCGGCCAGCTCAAAAGAAAGCGAGTTGAAGAAAGGAGCTCAGGGGCACTGTAATTCACAAACCTGCAGAGTTATAAATGACAGCTATCGTCCAAAAATAGACTGAAGTAAGGCTGCCAAGAGGACTTGAAAGCGGGGCAGAATTGCAGGAAACCGATTTCAGGAGGTAGACTGGAATTGCATTGAAAGCATAGGAAAAGAGGCAGAACATCCACAATGATGCACTTGGCCAAAAAGGGCGTATGTGTTTTTTCCTGAATATATTCAGGAAAAAACGCATACGCACTTTTTGGCCAACCAAGCAAGCTTGCAAAGGAAATCTGCACTACAATGAAGTCTCACTTCCCCCCGGTCAAAAGGGCCATCTGAAAAAAGTGTAAAATCCAGAAAGGCAGGACAGGCCATGGAGAACTGGGAGCCTTGTTATGCTGATGGGCGGGATGTAAATTGCCAACAGACACTCGGGAGAAGTGTATGGTGTTTCCTGAAACATCTAAAAAACAAAGCAACAGAGCCTAGGGCACTGCCACTTATGGTCCTATAGCTTAGGGAAATTAAAATCAAAAAGACACAGCCACCCCAAAGTTTGGGACGCCTCTGTTTACAAGAACCTCGTTTACAGTACAAGTTCAACATCGCAGAAAGTGAAAAATGGATAAAGAAGTTGTGGTATTTACTTACAAAGCAATATCACTCAGCAATGAAATCTGTGTCATCAGGCCCTTAGCAGCACAATGAGTGGATTCAGGTATGATGATTCTAACTGAAATAAGTCACACAGAAAAGGAAACATCATAAGATATCAGTAATACACGGAATGTAAACTTGGCTACACAGGAACTGAATTACAGAACAGAACAGGGTCTCAAATTTAGAAAACCAACTTATGCTTGCTTAAGGGTAAAGGTGAGTTGGGGTGCTGCATAAAACCAGAGATTGAAATGAGCACAGATAAAGTTCCTTAAGTCAAATATGGAATAGACAAGAGCTACTCCTTGCTCAACGAAATGGACTCAACACCGCATATTAAACGCCTAAGAATGTACCTGACTAGTAAGTATCTTAAAACCTATGGATTGCTATGTCTCCGAAAGAGAATCAAGCATGTGTACAGGGGCATAAACGCAGCAGTGATAGGATTGGAGATGTTCGGTGAGCAAATGAAGACCCTTTGAAGTCATATTGCATGGTACCCATTCCACGGGTTTCAACTACCCAGGTTTAAGGTATTCTTCCTTCAGCTAAAACATGCATGTGGAACCTAGAGTATGATCAACCATGTGATCGGGAGAAGTGTTCAAATATGTCTCAGTTTTCATACCCTGGTACTCGGGTGCAACATTCCAGACACTTTACTAACACTCTCCCGACTTGGAGAGTCAGTCCCTTTAACCTCCTGTTTGGCCCAGTTTGCAATTTCTGCGGAAGATGAACAGGAATAGCGAGAACCAATGAGAGACTAGCTGGAGGTGTCTGGACGGGCAAATTTAACTCTCATTTCCCACCAGGAAGAGGAAATAACCAAAGGCTCAGCGTGCCGTGCCGGAACCAGATTAGGGCCTGAAGCCATCCTGCGGTGTTGCGGCCAGCTCACAAGAAAGCGAGTTGAAGAAAGGAGCTCAGGGGCACTGTAATTCACAAACCTGCAGAGTTATAAATGACAGCTATCGTCCAAAATAGACTGAAGTAAGGCTGCCAAGAGGACTTGAAGGTGGGGCAGAATTGCAGGAAACCGATTTCAGGAGGTAGACTGGAATTGCATTGAAAGCATAGGAAAAGAGGCAGAACGTCCACAATGATGCACTTGGCCAAAAAGGGCGTATGCGTTTTTTCCTGAATATATTCAGGAAAAAACGCATACGCCCTTTTTGGCCAACCAAGCAAGCTTGCAAAGGAAATCTGCACTACAATGAAGTCTCATTCCCCCCGGTCAAAAGGGCCATCTGAAAAAAGTGTAAAATCCAGAAAGGCAGGACAGGCCATGGAGAACTGGGAGCCTTGTTGTGCTGATGGGCGGAATGTAAATTGCCAACAGACACTCGGGAGAAGTGTATGGTGTTTCCTGAAACATCTAAAAAACAAAGCAACAGAGCCTAGGGCACTGCCACTTATGGTCCTATAGCTTAGGGAAATTAAAATCAAAAAGACACAGCCACCCCAAAGTTTGGGACGCCTCTGTTTACAAGAACCTCGTTTACAGTACAAGTTCAACATCGCAGAAAGTGAAAAATGGATAAAGAAGTTGTGGTATTTACTTACAAAGCAATATCACTCAGCAATGAAATCTATGTCATCAGGCCCTTAGCAGCACAATGAGTGGATTCAGGTATGATGATTCTAACTGAAATAAGTCACACAGAAAAAGAAACATCATAAGATATCAGTAATACACGGAATGTATACTTGGCTACACAGGAACTGAATTACAGAACAGAACAGGGTCTCAAATTTAGAAAATCAACTTATGCTTGCTTAAGGGGAAAGGTGAGTTGGGGTGCTGCATAAAACCAGAGATTGAAATGAGCACAGATAAAGTTCCTTAAGCCAAATATGGAATAGACAAGAGCTACCCCTTGCTCAAAGAAATGGACTCAACACCGCATATTAAACGCCTAAGAATGTACCTGACTAGTAATTATCTTAAAACCTATGGATTGCTATGTCTCCGAAAGAGAATCAAGCATGTGTACAGGGGCATAAACGCAGCAGTGATAGGATTGGAGATGTTCGGTGAGCAAATGAAGACCCTTTGAAGTCATATTGCATGGTACCCATTCCACGGGTCTCAACTCTCCAGGTTTAAGGTATTCTTCCTTCAGCTAAAACATGCATGTGGAACCCAGAGTATGATCAACCATGTGATCGGGAGACGTGTTCAAATATGTCTCAGTTTTCCTCCCCTGGTACTCGGGTGCAACATTCCAGACGCTTTACTAACACTCTCCCCACTTGGAGAGTCAGTCCCTTTAACTTCCTGTTTGGCCCAGTTTGCAATTTCTGTGGAAGATGAACAGGAATAGCGAGAACCAATGAGAGGCTAGCTGCAGGTGTCTGGACGGGCAAATTTAACTCTCATTTCCCACCAGGAAGAGGAATTAACCAAAGGCTCAGCGTGCCGTACTGGAACCAGATTAGGGCCTGAAGCCATACTGCGGTGTTGCGGCCAGCTCAAAAGAAAGCGAGTTGAAGAAAGGAGCTCAGGGGCACTGTAATTCACAAACCTGCAGAGTTATAAATGACAGCTATCGTCCAAAAATATACTGAAGTAAGGCTGCCAAGAGGACTTGAAAGCAGGGCAGAATTGCAGGAAACCGATTTCAGGAGGTAGACTGGAATTGCATTGAAAGCATAGGAAAAGAGGCAGAACGTCCACAATGATGCACTTGGCCAAAAAGGGCGTATGCGTTTTTTCCTGAATATATTCAGGAAAAAACGCATACGCCCTTTTTGGCCAACCAAGCAAGCTTGCAAAGGAAATCTGCACTACAATGAAGTCTCACTTCCCCCCGGTCAAAAGGGCCATCTGAAAAAAGTGTAAAATCCAGAAAGGCAGGACAGGCCATGGAGAACTGGGAGCCTTGTTATGCTGATGGGCGGGATGTAAATTGCCAACAACCACTCGGGAGAAGTGTATGGTGTTTCCTGAAACATCTAAAAAACAAAGCAACAGAACCTAGGGCACTTCCACTTATGGTCCTATAGCTTAGGGAAATTAAAATCAAAAAGACACAGCCACCCCAAAGTTTGGATCGGCTCTGTTTACAAGAACCTCGTTTACAGTACAAGTTCAACATCGCAGAAAGTGAAAAATGGATAAAGAAGTTGTGGTATTTACTTACAAAGCAATATCACTCAGCAATGAAATCTGTGTCATCAGGCCCTTAGCAGCACAATGAGTGGATTCAGGTATGATGATTCTAACTGAAATAAGTCACACAGAAAAAGAAACATCATAAGATATCAGTAATACACGGAATGTAAACTTGGCTACACAGGAACTGAATGACAGAACAGAACAGGTTCTCAAATTTAGAAAACCAACTTATGCTTGCTTAAGGGTAAAGATGAGTTGGGGTGCTGCATAAAACCAGAGATTGAAATGAGCACAGATAAAGTTCCTTAAGCCAAATATGGAATAGACAAGAGCTACTCCTTGCTCAACGAAATGGACTCAACACCCCATATTAAACGCCTAAGAATGTACCTGACTAGTAAGTATCTTAAAACCTATGGATTGCTATGTCTCCGAAAGAGAATCAAGCATGTGTACAGGGGCATAAACGCAGCAGTGATAGGATTGGAGAGGTTCGGTGAGCAAATGAAGACCCTTTGAAGTCATATTGCATGGTACCCATTCCACGGGTTTCAACTACCCAGGTTTAAGGTATTCTTCCTTCAGCTAAAACATGCATGTGGAACCTAGAGTATGATCAACCATGAGATCGGGAGACGTGTTCAAATATGTCCCAGTTTTCGTACCCTGGTACTCGGGTGCAACATTCCAGACGCTTTACTAACACTCTCCCGACTTGGAGAGTCAGTCCCTTTAACCTCCTGTTTGGCCCAGTTTGCAATTTCTGCGGAAGATGAACAGGAATAGCGAGAACCAATGAGAGGCTAGCTGGAGGTGTCTGGACGGGCAAATTTAACTCTCATTTCCCACCAGGAAGAGGAATTAACCAAAGGCTCAGCGTGCCGTACTGGAACCAGATTAGGGCCTGAAGCCATCCTGCGGTGTTGCGGCCAGCTCACAAGAAAGCGAGTTGAAGAAAGGAGCTCAGGGGCACTGTAATTCACAAACCTGCAGAGTTATAAATGACAGCTATCGTCCAAAAATAGACTGAAGTAAGGCTGCCAAGAGGACTTGAAAGCGGGGCAGAATTGCAGGAAACCGATTTCAGGAGGTAGACTGGAATTGCATTGAAAGCATACGAAAAGAGGCAGAACGTCCACAATGATGCACTTGGCCAAAAAGGGCGTATGCGTTTTTTCCTGAATATATTCAGGAAAAAACGCATACGCCCTTTTTGGCCAACCAAGCAAGCTTGCAAAGGAAATCTGCACTACAATGAAGTCTCACTTCCCCCCGGTCAAAAGGGCCATCTGAAAAAAGTGTAAAATCCAGAAAGGCAGGACAGGCCATGGAGAACTGGGAGCCTTGTTATGCTGATGGGCGGGATGTAAATTGCCAACAGACACTGGGGAGAAGTGTATGGTGTTTCCTTAAACATCTAAAAAACAAAGCAACAGAGCCTAGGGCACTGCCACTTATGGTCCTATAGCTTAGGGAAATTAAAATCAAAAAGACACAGCCACCCCAAAGTTTGGAACGGCTCTGTTTACAGGAACCTCGTTTACAGTACAAGTTCAACATCGCAGAAAGTGAAAAATGGATAAAGAAGTTGTGGTATTTACTTACAAAGCAATATCACTCAGCAATGAAATCTGTGTCATCAGGCCCTTAGCAGCACAATGAGTGGATTCAGGTATGATGATTCTAACTGAAATAAGTCACACAGAAAAAGAAACATCATAAGATATCAGTAATACACGGACTGTAAACTTGGCTACACAGGAACTGAATGACAGAACAGAACAGGTTCTCAAATTTAGAAAACCAACTTATGCTTGCTTAAGGGTAAAGGTGAGTTGGGGTGCTGCATAAACCCAGAGATTGAAATGAGCACAGATAAAGTTCCTTAAGCCAAATATGGAATAGACAAGAGCTACTCCTTGCTCAACGAAATGGACTCAACACCCCATATTAAACGCCTAAGAATGTACCTGACTAGTAAGTATCTTAAAACCTATGGATTGCTATGTCTCCGAAAGAGAATCAAACATGTTTACAGGGGCATAAACGCAGCAGTGATAGGATTGGAGAGGTTCGGTGAGCAAATGAAGACCCTTTGAAGTCATATTGCATGGTACCCATTCCACGGGTTTCAACTACCCAGGTTTAAGGTATTCTTCCTTCAGCTAAAACATGCATGTGGAACCTAGAGTATGATCAACCATGTGATCGGGAGACGTGTTCAAATATGTCTCAGTTTTCGTACCCTGGTACTTGGGTGCAACATTCCAGACGCTTTACTAACACTCTCCCGACTTGGAGAGTCAGTCCCTTTGACCTCCTGTTTGGCCCAGTTTGCAATTTCTGCGGAAGATGAACAGGAATAGTGAGAACCAATGAGAGACTAGCTGGAGGTGTCTGGACGGGCAAATTTAACTCTCATTTCCCACCAGGAAGAGGAAATAACCAAAGGCTCAGCGTTCCGTACCAGAATCAGATTAGGGCCTGAAGCCATCCTGCGGTGTTGCGGCCAGCTCAAAAGAAAGCGAGTTGAAGAAAGGAGCTCAGGGGCACTGTAATTCACAAACCTGCAGAGTTATAAATGACAGCTATCGTCCAAAAATATACTGAAGTAAGGCTGCCAAGAGGACTTGAAAGCAGGGCAGAATTGCAGGAAACCGATTTCAGGAGGTAGACTGGAATTGCATTGAAAGCATAGGAAAAGAGGCAGAAGGTCCACAATGATGCACTTGGCCAAAAAGGGCGTATGCGTTTTTTCCTGAATATATTCAGGAAAAAACGCATACGCCCTTTTTGGCCAACCAAGCAAGCTTGCAAAGGAAATCTGCACTACAATGAAGTCTCACTTCCCCCCGGTCAAAAGGGCCATCTGAAAAAAGTGTAAAATCCAGAAAGGCAGGTCAGGCCATGGAGAACTGGGAGCGTTGTTATGCTGATGGGCGGGATGTAAATTGCCAACAGACACTCGGGAGAAGTGTATGGTGTTTCCTGAAACATCTAAAAAACAAAGCAACAGAGCCTAGGGCACTGCCACTTATGGTCCTATAGCTTAGGGAAATTAAAATCAAAAAGACACAGCCACCCCAAAGTTTGGGACGCCTCTGTTTACAAGAACCTCGTTTACAGTACAAGTTCAACATCGCAGAAAGTGAAAAATGGATAAAGAAGTTGTGGTATTTACTTACAAAGCAATATCACTCAGCAATGAAATCTATGTCATCAGGCCCTTAGGAGCACAATGAGTGGATTCAGGTATGATGATTCTAACTGAAATAAGTCACACAGAAAAAGAAACATCATAAGATATCAGTAATACACGGAATGTAAAGTTGGCTACACAGGAACTGAATTCCAAAACAGAACAGTGTCTCAACTTTAAAAAACCAACTTATGCTTGCTTAAGGGGAAAGGTGAGTTGGGGTGCTGCATAAAACCAGAGATTGAAATGAGCACAGATAAAGTTCCTTAAGCCAAATATGGAATAGACAAGAGCTACTCCTTGCTCAATGAAATGGACTCAACACCGCATATTAAACGCCTAAGAATGTACCTGACTAGTAAGTATCTTAAAACCTATGGATTGCTATGTCTCCGAAAGAGAATCAAGCATGTGTACAGGGGCATAAACGCAGCAGTGATAGGATTGGAGAGGTTCGGTGAGCAAATGAAGACCCTTTGAAGTCATATTGCATGGTACCCATTCCACGGGTTTCAACTACCCAGGTTTAAGGTATTCTTCCTTCAGCTAAAACATGCATGTGGAACCTAGAGTATGATCAACCATGTGATCGGGAGACGTGTTCAAATATGTCCCAGTTTTCGTACCCTGGTACTCGGGTGCAACATTCCAGACGCTTTACTAACACTCTCCCGACTTGGAGAGTCAGTCCCTTTAACCTCCTGTTTGGCCCAGTTTGCAATTTCTGCGGAAGATGAACAGGAATAGCGAGAATCAATGAGAGGCTAGCTGAAGGTGTCTGGACGGGCAAATTTAACTCTCATTTCCCACCAGGAAGAGGAATTAACAAAATGCTCAGCGTGCCGTGCCGGAACCAGATTAGGGCCTGAAGCCATCCTGCGGTGTTGCGGCAAGCTCACAAGAAAGCGAGTTGAAGAAAGGAGCTCAGGGGCACTGTAATTCACAAACCTGCAGAGTTATAAATGACAGCTATCGTCCAAAAATAGACTGAAGTAAGGCTGCCAAGAGGACTTGAAAGCGGGGCAGAATTGCAGGAAACCGATTTCAGGAGGTAGACTGGAATTGCATTGAAAGCATAGGAAAAGAGGCAGAACGTCCACAATGATGCACTTGGCCAAAAAGGGCATATGCGTTTTTTCCTGAATATATTCAGGAAAAAACGCATACGCCCTTTTTGGCCAACCAAGCAAGCTTGCAAAGGAAATCTGCACTACAATGAAGTCTCACTTCCCCCCGGTCAAAAGGGCCATCTGAAAAAAGTGTAAAATCCAGAAAGGCAGGACAGGCCATGGAGAACTGGGAGCCTTGTTATGGTGATGGGCGGGATGTAAATTGCCAACAGACACTCGGGAGAAGTGTATGGTGTTTCCTGAAACATCTAAAAAACAAAGCAACAGAGCCTAGGGCACTTCCACTTATGGTCCTATAGCTTAGGGAAATTAAAATCAAAAAGACACAGCCACCCCAAAGTTTGGGACGCCTCTGTTTACAAGAACCTCGTTTACAGTACAAGTTCAACATCGCAGAAAGTGAAAAATGGATAAAGAAGTTGTGGTATTTACTTATAAAGCAATATCACTCAGCAATGAAATCTATGTCATCAGGCCCTTAGCAGCACAATGAGTGGATTCAGGTATGATGATTCTAACTGAAATAAGTCACACAGAAAAAGAAACATCATAAGATATCAGTAATACACGGAATGTAAACTTGGCTACACAGGAACTGAATTACAGAACAGAACAGGGTCTCAAATTTAGAAAACCAACTTATGCTTGCTTAAGGGTAAAGGTGAGTTGGGGTGCTGCATAAACCCAGAGATTGAAATGAGCACAGATAAAGTTCCTTAAGCCAAATATGGAATAGACAAGAGCTACTCCTTGCTCAACGAAATGGACTCAACACCCCATATTAAACGCCTAAGAATGTACCTGACCAGTAAGTATCTTAAAACCTATGGATTGCTATGTCTCCGAAAGAGAATCAAGCATGTGTACAGGGGCATAAACGCAGCAGTGATAGGATTGGAGAGGTTCGGTGAGCAAATGAAGACCCTTTGAAGTCATATTGCATGGTACCCATTCCACGGGTTTCAAATACACAGGTTTAAGGTATTCTTCCTTCAGCTAAAACATGCATGTGGAACCCAAGTATGATCAACCATGTGAACGGGAGACGTGTTCAAATATGTCTCAGTTTTCGTACCCTGGTACTCGGGTGCAACATTCCAGACGCTTTACTAACACTCTCCCCACTTGGAGAGTCAGTCCCTTTAACTTCCTGTTTGGCCCAGTTTGCAATTTCTGTGGAAGATGAACAGGAATAGCGAGAACCAATGAGAGACTAGCTGGAGGTGTCTGGACGGGCAAATTTAACTCTCATTTCCCACCAGGAAGAGGAATTAACCAAAGGCTGAGCGTGCCATACTGGAACCAGATTAGGGCCTGAAGCCATCCTGCGGTGTTGCGGCCAGCTCAAAAGAAAGCGAGTTGAAGAAAGGAGCTCAGGGGCACTGTAATTCACAAACCTGCACAGTTATAAATGACAGCTATCGTCCAAAAATAGACTGAAGTAAAGCTGCCAAGAGGACTTGAAAGCGGGGCAGAATTGCAGGAAACCGATTTCAGGAGGTAGACTGGAATTGCATTGAAAGCATAGGAAAAGAGGCAGAACGTCCACAATGATGCACTTGGCCAAAAAGGGCGTATGCGTTTTTTCCTGAATATATTCAGGAAAAAACGCATACGCCCTTTTTGGCCAACCAAGCAAGCTTGCAAAGGAAATCTGCACTACAATGAAGTCTCACTTCCCCCCGGTCAAAAGGGCCATCTGAAAAAAGTGTAAAATCCAGAAAGGCAGGACAGGCCATGGAGAACTGGGAGCCTTGTTATGCTGATGGACGGGATGTAAATTGCCAACAGACACTCGGGAGAAGTGTATGGTGTTTCCTGAAACATCTAAAAAACAAAGCAACAGAACCTAGGGCACTTCCACTTATGGTCCTATAGCTTAGGGAAATTAAAATCAAAAAGACACAGCCACCCCAAAGTTTGGAACGGCTCTGTTTACAAGAAACTCGTTTACAGTACAAGTTCAACATCGCAGAAAGTGAAAAATGGATAAAGAAGTTGTGGTATTTACTTACAAAGCAATATCACTCAGCAATGAAATCTGTGTCATCAGGCCCTTAGCATCACAATGAGTGGATTCCGGTATGATGATTCTAACTGAAATAAGTCACACAGAAAAAGAAACATCATAAGATATCAGTAATACATGGAATGTAAACTTGGCTACACAGGAACTGAATTACAGAACAGAACAGGGTCTCAAATTTAGAAAACCAACTTATGCTTGCTTAAGGGGAAAGGTGAGTTGGGGTGCTGCATAAAACCAGAGATTGAAATGAGCACAGATAAAGTTCCTTAAGCCAAATATGGAATAGACAAGAGCTACTCCTTGCTCAACGAAATGGACTCAACACCGCATATTAAACGCCTAAGAATGTACCTGACTAGTAAGTATCTTAAAACCTATGGATTGCTATGTCTCCGAAAGAGAATCAAGCATGTGTACAGGGGCATAAATGCAGCAGTGATAGGATTGCAGAGTTTCGTGAGCAAATGAAGACCCTTTGAAGTCATATTGCATGGTACCCATTCCACGGGTTTCAACTACCCAGGTGTAAGGTATTGTTCCTTCAGCTAAAACATGCATGTGGAACCTAGAGTATGATCAACCATGTGATAGGGAGACGTGTTCAAATATGTCTCAGTTTTCGTACCCTGGTACTCGGGTGCAACATTCCAGACGCTTTACTAACACTCTCCCCACTTGGAGAGTCAGCGCCTTTAAACTCCTCTTTGGCACAGTTTGCAATTTCTGCGGAAGATGAACAGGAATAGCGAGAACCAATGAGAGGCTAGCTGGAGGTGTCTGGACGGGCAAATTTAACTCTCATTTCCCACCAGGAAGAGGAAATAACCAAAGGCTCAGCGTGCCGTACCGGAACCAGATTAGGGCCTGAAGCCATCCTGCGGTGTTGCGGCCAGCTCAAAAGAAAGCGAGTTGAAGAAAGGAGCTCAGGGGCACTGTAATTCACAAACCTGCAGAGTTATAAATGACAGCTATCGTCCAAAAATAGACTGAAGTAAGGCTGCCAAGAGGACTTGAAAGCGGGGCAGAATTGCAGGAAACCGATTTCAGGAGGTAGACTGGAATTGCATTGAAAGCATAGGAAAAGAGGCAGAACGTCCACAATGATGCACTTGGCCAAAAAGGGCGTATGCGTTTTTTCCTGAATATATTCAGGAAAAAACGCATACGCCCTTTTTGGCCAACCAAGCAAGCTTGCAAAGGAAATCTGCACTACAATGAAGTCTCACTTCCCCCCGGTCAAAAGGGCCATCTGAAAAAAGTGTAAAATCCAGAAAGGCAGGACAGGCCATGGAGAACTGGGAGCCTTGTTATGCTGATGGGCGGGATGTAAATTGCCAACAGACACTGGGGAGAAGTGTATGGTGTTTCCTTAAACATCTAAAAAACAAAGCAACAGAGCCTAGGGCACTGCCACTTATGGTCCTATAGCTTAGGGAAATTAAAATCAAAAAGACACAGCCACCCCAAAGTTTGGAACGGCTCTGTTTACAGGAACCTCGTTTACAGTACAAGTTCAACATCGCAGAAAGTGAAAAATGGATAAAGAAGTTGTGGTATTTACTTACAAAGCAATATCACTCAGCAATGAAATCTGTGTCATCAGGCCCTTAGCAGCACAATGAGTGGATTCAGGTATGATGATTCTAACTGAAATAAGTCACACAGAAAAAGAAACATCATAAGATATCAGTAATACACGGACTGTAAACTTGGCTACACAGGAACTGAATGACAGAACAGAACAGGTTCTCAAATTTAGAAAACCAACTTATGCTTGCTTAAGGGTAAAGGTGAGTTGGGGTGCTGCATAAAACCAGAGATTGAAATGAGCACAGATAAAGTTCCTTAAGCCAAATATGGAATAGACAAGAGCTACTCCTTGCTCAACGAAATGGACTCAACACCGCATATTAAACGCCTAAGAATGTACCTGACTAGTAAGTATCTTAAAACCTATGGATTGCTATGTCTCCGAAAGAGAATCAAGCATGTGTACAGGGGCATAAACGCAGCAGTGATAGGATTGGAGAGGTTCGGTGAGCAAATGAAGACCCTTTGAAGTCATATTGCATGGTACCCATTCCACGGGTTTCAACTACCCAGGTTTAAGGTATTCTTCCTTCAGCTAAAACATGCATGTGGAACCTAGAGTATGATCAACCATGTGATCGGGAGACGTGTTCAAATATGTCTCCGTTTTCGTACCCTGGTACTTGGGTGCAACATTCCAGACGCTTTACTAACACTCTCCCGACTTGGAGAGTCAGTCCCTTTGACCTCCTGTTTGGCCCAGTTTGCAATTTCTGCGGAAGATGAACAGGAATAGTGAGAACCAATGAGAGACTAGCTGGAGGTGTCTGGACGGGCAAATTTAACTCTCATTTCCCACCAGGAAGAGGAAATAACCAAAGGCTCAGCGTTCCGTACCAGAATCAGATTAGGGCCTGAAGCCATCCTGCGGTGTTGCGGCCAGCTCAAAAGAAAGCGAGTTGAAGAAAGGAGCTCAGGGGCACTGTAATTCACAAACCTGCAGAGTTATAAATGACAGCTATCGTCCAAAAATATACTGAAGTAAGGCTGCCAAGAGGACTTGAAAGCAGGGCAGAATTGCAGGAAACCGATTTCAGGAGGTAGACTGGAATTGCATTGAAAGCATAGGAAAAGAGGCAGAACGTCCACAATGATGCACTTGGCCAAAAAGGGCGTATGCGTTTTTTCCTGAATATATTCAGGAAAAAACGCATACGCCCTTTTTGGCCAACCAAGCAAGCTTGCAAAGGAAATCTGCACTACAATGAAGTCTCACTTCCCCCCGGTCAAAAGGGCCATCTGAAAAAAGTGTAAAATCCAGAAAGGCAGGACAGGCCATGGAGAACTGGGAGCCTTGTTATGCTGATGGGCGGGATGTAAATTGCCAACAACCACTCAGGAGAAGTGTATGGTGTTTCCTGAAACATCTAAAAAACAAAGCAACAGAACCTAGGGCACTTCCACTTATGGTCCTATAGCTTAGGGAAATTAAAATCAAAAAGACACAGCCACCCCAAAGTTTGGATCGGCTCTGTTTACAAGAACCTCGTTTACAGTACAAGTTCAACATCGCAGAAAGTGAAAAATGGATAAAGAAGTTGTGGTATTTACTTACAAAGCAATATCACTCAGCAATGAAATCTGTGTCATCAGGCCCTTAGCAGCACAATGAGTGGATTCAGGTATGATGATTCTAACTGAAATAAGTCACACAGAAAAAGAAACATCATAAGATATCACTAATACACGGAATGTAAACTTGGCTACACAGGAACTGAATGACAGAACAGAACAGGTTCTCAAATTTAGAAAACCAACTTATGCTTGCTTAAGGGTAAAGATGAGTTGGGGTGCTGCATAAAACCAGAGATTGAAATGAGCACAGATAAAGTTCCTTAAGCCAAATATGGAATAGACAAGAGCTACTCCTTGCTCAACGAAATGGACTCAACACCCCATATTAAACGCCTAAGAATGTACCTGACTAGTAAGTATCTTAAAACCTATGGATTGCTATGTCTCCGAAAGAGAATCAAGCATGTGTACAGGGGCATAAACGCAGCAGTGATAGGATTGGAGAGGTTCGGTGAGCAAATGAAGACCCTTTGAAGTCATATTGCATGGTACCCATTCCACGGGTTTCAACTACCCAGGTTTAAGGTATTCTTCCTTCAGCTAAAACATGCATGTGGAACCTAGAGTATGATCAACCATGAGATCGGGAGACGTGTTCAAATATGTCCCAGTTTTTGTACCCTGGTACTCGGGTGCAACATTCCAGACGCTTTACTAACACTCTCCCGACTTGGAGAGTCAGTCCCTTTAACCTCCTGTTTGGCCCAGTTTGCAATTTCTGCGGAAGATGAACAGGAATAGCGAGAACCAATGAGAGGCTAGCTGGAGGTGTCTGGACGGGCAAATTTAACTCTCATTTCCCACCAGGAAGAGGAATTAACCAAAGGCTCAGCGTGCCGTACTGGAACCAGATTAGGGCCTGAAGCCATCCTGCGGTGTTGCGGCAAGCTCACAAGAAAGCGAGTTGAAGAAAGGAGCTCAGGGGCACTGTAATTCACAAACCTGCAGAGTTATAAATGACAGCTATCGTCCAAAAATAGACTGAAGTAAGGCTGCCAAGAGGACTTGAAAGCGGGGCAGAATTGCAGGAAACCGATTTCAGGAGGTAGACTGGAATTGCATTGAAAGCATAGGAAAAGAGGCAGAACGTCCACAATGATGCACTTGGCCAAAAAGGGCATATGCGTTTTTTCCTGAATATATTCAGGAAAAAACGCATACGCCCTTTTTGGCCAACCAAGCAAGCTTGCAAAGGAAATCTGCACTACAATGAAGTCTCACTTCCCCCCGGTCAAAAGGGCCATCTGAAAAAAGTGTAAAATCCAGAAAGGCAGGACAGGCCATGGAGAACTGGGAGCCTTGTTATGCTGATGGGCGGGATGTAAATTGCCAACAGACACTCGGGAGAAGTGTATGGTGTTTCCTGAAACATCTAAAAAACAAAGCAACAGAGCCTAGGGCACTTCCACTTATGGTCCTATAGCTTAGGGAAATTAAAATCAAAAAGACACAGCCACCCCAAAGTTTGGGACGCCTCTGTTTACAAGAACCTCGTTTACAGTACAAGTTCAACATCGCAGAAAGTGAAAAATGGATAAAGAAGTTGTGGTATTTACTTATAAAGCAATATCACTCAGCAATGAAATCTATGTCATCAGGCCCTTAGCAGCACAATGAGTGGATTCAGGTATGATGATTCTAACTGAAATAAGTCACACAGAAAAAGAAACATCATAAGATATCAGTAATACACGGAATGTAAACTTGGCTACACAGGAACTGAATTACAGAACAGAACAGGGTCTCAAATTTAGAAAACCAACTTATGCTTGCTTAAGGGTAAAGGTGAGTTGGGGTGCTGCATAAACCCAGAGATTGAAATGAGCACAGATAAAGTTCCTTAAGCCAAATATGGAATAGACAAGAGCTACTCCTTGCTCAACGAAATGGACTCAACACCCCATATTAAACGCCTAAGAATGTACCTGACCAGTAAGTATCTTAAAACCTATGGATTGCTATGTCTCCGAAAGAGAATCAAGCATGTGTACAGGGGCATAAACGCAGCAGTGATAGGATTGGAGAGGTTCGGTGAGCAAATGAAGACCCTTTGAAGTCATATTGCATGGTACCCATTCCACGGGTTTCAAATACACAGGTTTAAGGTATTCTTCCTTCAGCTAAAACATGCATGTGGAACCCAAGTATGATCAACCATGTGAACGGGAGACGTGTTCAAATATGTCTCAGTTTTCGTACCCTGGTACTCGGGTGCAACATTCCAGACGCTTTACTAACACTCTCCCCACTTGGAGAGTCAGTCCCTTTAACTTCCTGTTTGGCCCAGTTTGCAATTTCTGTGGAAGATGAACAGGAATAGCGAGAACCAATGAGAGACTAGCTGGAGGTGTCTGGACGGGCAAATTTAACTCTCATTTCCCACCAGGAAGAGGAATTAACCAAAGGCTGAGCGTGCCGTACTGGAACCAGATTAGGGCCTGAAGCCATCCTGCGGTGTTGCGGCCAGCTCAAAAGAAAGCGAGTTGAAGAAAGGAGCTCAGGGGCACTGTAATTCACAAACCTGCACAGTTATAAATGACAGCTATCGTCCAAAAATAGACTGAAGTAAAGCTGCCAAGAGGACTTGAAAGCGGGGCAGAATTGCAGGAAACCGATTTCAGGAGGTAGACTGGAATTGCATTGAAAGCATAGGAAAAGAGGCAGAACGTCCACAATGATGCACTTGGCCAAAAAGGGCGTATGCGTTTTTTCCTGAATATATTCAGGAAAAAACGCATACGCCCTTTTTGGCCAACCAAGCAAGCTTGCAAAGGAAATCTGCACTACAATGAAGTCTCACTTCCCCCCGGTCAAAAGGGCCATCTGAAAAAAGTGTAAAATCCAGAAAGGCAGGACAGGCCATGGAGAACTGGGAGCCTTGTTATGCTGATGGACGGGATGTAAATTGCCAACAGACACTCGGGAGAAGTGTATGGTGTTTCCTGAAACATCTAAAAAACAAAGCAACAGAACCTAGGGCACTTCCACTTATGGTCCTATAGCTTAGGGAAATTAAAATCAAAAAGACACAGCCACCCCAAAGTTTGGAACGGCTCTGTTTACAAGAACCTCGTTTACAGTACAAGTTCAACATCGCAGAAAGTGAAAAATGGATAAAGAAGTTGTGGTATTTACTTACAAAGCAATATCACTCAGCAATGAAATCTGTGTCATCAGGCCCTTAGCATCACAATGAGTGGATTCAGGTATGATGATTCTAACTGAAATAAGTCACACAGAAAAAGAAACATCATAAGATATCAGTAATACATGGAATGTAAACTTGGCTACATAGGAACTGAATTACAGAACAGAACAGGGTCTCAAATTTAGAAAACCAACTTATGCTTGCTTAAGGGGAAAGGTGAGTTGGGGTGCTGCATAAAACCAGAGATTGAAATGAGCACAGATAAAGTTCCTTAAGCCAAATATGGAATAGACAAGAGCTACTCCTTGCTCAACGAAATGGACTCAACACCGCATATTAAACGCCTAAGAATGTACCTGACTAGTAAGTATCTTAAAACCTATGGATTGCTATGTCTCCGAAAGAGAATCAAGCATGTGTACAGGGGCATAAATGCAGCAGTGATAGGATTGCAGAGTTTCGTGAGCAAATGAAGACCCTTTGAAGTCATATTGCATGGTACCCATTCCACGGGTTTCAACTACCCAGGTGTAAGGTATTGTTCCTTCAGCTAAAACATGCATGTGGAACCTAGAGTATGATCAACCATGTGATAGGGAGACGTGTTCAAATATGTCTCAGTTTTCGTACCCTGGTACTCGGGTGCAACATTCCAGACGCTTTACTAACACTCTCCCCACTTGGAGAGTCAGCGCCTTTAAACTCCTCTTTGGCACAGTTTGCAATTTCTGCGGAAGATGAACAGGAATAGCGAGAACCAATGAGAGGCTAGCTGGAGGTGTCTGGACGGGCAAATTTAACTCTCATTTCCCACCAGGAAGAGGAAATAACCAAAGGCTCAGCGTGCCGTACCGGAACCAGATTAGGGCCTGAAGCCATCCTGCGGTGTTGCGGCCAGCTCAAAAGAAAGCGAGTTGAAGAAAGGAGCTCAGGGGCACTGTAATTCACAAACCTGCAGAGTTATAAATGACAGCTATCGTCCAAAAATAGACTGAAGTAAGGCTGCCAAGAGGACTTGAAAGCGGGGCAGAATTGCAGGAAACCGATTTCAGGAGGTAGACTGGAATTTCATTGAAAGCATAGGAAAAGAGGCAGAACGTCCACAATGATGCACTTGGCCAAAAAGGGCGTATGCGTTTTTTCCTGAATATATTCAGGAAAAAACGCATACGCCCTTTTTGGCCAACCAAGCAAGCTTGCAAAGGAAATCTGCACTACAATGAAGTCTCACTTCCCCCCGGTCAAAAGGGCCATCTGAAAAAAGTGTAAAATCCAGAAAGGCAGGACAGGCCATGGAGAACTGGGAGCCTTGTTATGCTGATGGGCGGGATGTAAATTGCCAACAGACACTGGGGAGAAGTGTATGGTGTTTCCTTAAACATCTAAAAAACAAAGCAACAGAGCCTAGGGCACTGCCACTTATGGTCCTATAGCTTAGGGAAATTAAAATCAAAAAGACACAGCCACCCCAAAGTTTGGAACGGCTCTGTTTACAGGAACCTCGTTTACAGTACAAGTTCAACATCGCAGAAAGTGAAAAATGGATAAAGAAGTTGTGGTATTTACTTACAAAGCAATATCACTCAGCAATGAAATCTGTGTCATCAGGCCCTTAGCAGCACAATGAGTGGATTCAGGTATGATGATTCTAACTGAAATAAGTCACACAGAAAAAGAAACATCATAAGATATCAGTAATACACGGACTGTAAACTTGGCTACACAGGAACTGAATGACAGAACAGAACAGGTTCTCAAATTTAGAAAACCAACTTATGCTTGCTTAAGGGTAAAGGTGAGTTGGGGTGCTGCATAAAACCAGAGATTGAAATGAGCACAGATAAAGTTCCTTAAGCCAAATATGGAATAGACAAGAGCTACTCCTTGCTCAACGAAATGGACTCAACACCGCATATTAAACGCCTAAGAATGTACCTGACTAGTAAGTATCTTAAAACCTATGGATTGCTATGTCTCCGAAAGAGAATCAAGCATGTGTACAGGGGCATAAACGCAGCAGTGATAGGATTGGAGAGGTTCAGTGAGCAAATGAAGACCCTTTGAAGTCATATTGCATGGTACCCATTCCACGGGTTTCAACTACCCAGGTTTAAGGTATTCTTCCTTCAGCTAAAACATGCATGTGGAACCTAGAGTATGATCAACCATGTGATCGGGAGACGTGTTCAAATATGTCTCAGTTTTCGTACCCTGGTACTCGGGTGCAACATTCCAGACGCTTTACTAACACTCTCCCGACTTGGAGAGTCAGTCCCTTTGACCTCCTGTTTGGCCCAGTTTGCAATTTCTGCGGAAGATGAACAGGAATAGTGAGAACCAATGAGAGACTAGCTGGAGGTGTCTGGACGGGCAAATTTAACTCTCATTTCCCACCAGGAAGAGGAAATAACCAAAGGCTCAGCGTTCCGTACCAGAATCAGATTAGGGCCTGAAGCCATCCTGCGGTGTTGCGGCCAGCTCAAAAGAAAGCGAGTTGAAGAAAGGAGCTCAGGGGCACTGTAATTCACAAACCTGCAGAGTTATAAATGACAGCTATCGTCCAAAAATATACTGAAGTAAGGCTGCCAAGAGGACTTGAAAGCAGGGCAGAATTGCAGGAAACCGATTTCAGGAGGTAGACTGGAATTGCATTGAAAGCATAGGAAAAGAGGCAGAACGTCCACAATGATGCACTTGGCCAAAAAGGGCGTATGCGTTTTTTCCTGAATATATTCAGGAAAAAACGCATACGCCCTTTTTGGCCAACCAAGCAAGCTTGCAAAGGAAATCTGCACTACAATGAAGTCTCACTTCCCCCCGGTCAAAAGGGCCATCTGAAAAAAGTGTAAAATCCAGAAAGGCAGGACAGGCCATGGAGAACTGGGAGCCTTGTTATGCTGATGGGCGGGATGTAAATTGCCAACAACCACTCAGGAGAAGTGTATGGTGTTTCCTGAAACATCTAAAAAACAAAGCAACAGAACCTAGGGCACTTCCACTTATGGTCCTATAGCTTAGGGAAATTAAAATCAAAAAGACACAGCCACCCCAAAGTTTGGATCGGCTCTGTTTACAAGAACCTCGTTTACAGTACAAGTTCAACATCGCAGAAAGTGAAAAATGGATAAAGAAGTTGTGGTATTTACTTACAAAGCAATATCACTCAGCAATGAAATCTGTGTCATCAGGCCCTTAGCAGCACAATGAGTGGATTCAGGTATGATGATTCTAACTGAAATAAGTCACACAGAAAAAGAAACATCATAAGATATCAGTAATACACGGACTGTAAACTTGGCTACACAGGAACTGAATGACAGAACAGAACAGGTTCTCAAATTTAGAAAACCAACTTATGCTTGCTTAAGGGTAAAGGTGAGTTGGGGTGCTGCATAAAACCAGAGATTGAAATGAGCACAGATAAAGTTCCTTAAGCCAAATATGGAATAGACAAGAGCTACTCCTTGCTCAACGAAATGGACTCAACACCGCATATTAAACGCCTAAGAATGTACCTGACTAGTAAGTATCTTAAAACCTATGGATTGCTATGTCTCCGAAAGAGAATCAAGCATGTGTACAGGGGCATAAACGCAGCAGTGATAGGATTGGAGAGGTTCGGTGAGCAAATGAAGACCCTTTGAAGTCATATTGCATGGTACCCATTCCACGGGTTTCAACTACCCAGGTTTAAGGTATTCTTCCTTCAGCTAAAACATGCATGTGGAACCTAGAGTATGATCAACCATGTGATCGGGAGACGTGTTCAAATATGTCTCAGTTTTCGTACCCTGGTACTCGGGTGCAACATTCCAGACGCTTTACTAACACTCTCCCGACTTGGAGAGTCAGTCCCTTTGACCTCCTGTTTGGCCCAGTTTGCAATTTCTGCGGAAGATGAACAGGAATAGTGAGAACCAATGAGAGACTAGCTGGAGGTGTCTGGACGGGCAAATTTAACTCTCATTTCCCACCAGGAAGAGGAAATAACCAAAGGCTCAGCGTTCCGTACCAGAATCAGATTAGGGCCTGAAGCCATCCTGCGGTGTTGCGGCCAGCTCAAAAGAAAGCGAGTTGAAGAAAGGAGCTCAGGGGCACTGTAATTCACAAACCTGCAGAGTTATAAATGACAGCTATCGTCCAAAAATATACTGAAGGAAGGCTGCCAAGAGGACTTGAAAGCAGGGCAGAATTGCAGGAAACCGATTTCAGGAGGTAGACTGGAATTGCATTGAAAGCATAGGAAAAGAGGCAGAACGTCCACAATGATGCACTTGGCCAAAAAGGGCGTATGCGTTTTTTCCTGAATATATTCAGGAAAAAACGCATACGCCCTTTTTGGCCAACCAAGCAAGCTTGCAAAGGAAATCTGCACTACAATGAAGTCTCACTTCCCCCCGGTCAAAAGGGCCATCTGAAAAAAGTGTAAAATCCAGAAAGGCAGGACAGGCCATGGAGAACTGGGAGCCTTGTTATGCTGATGGGCGGGATGTAAATTGCCAACAACCACTCGGGAGAAGTGTATGGTGTTTCCTGAAACATCTAAAAAACAAAGCAACAGAACCTAGGGCACTTCCACTTATGGTCCTATAGCTTAGGGAAATTAAAATCAAAAAGACACAGCCACCCCAAAGTTTGGATCGGCTCTGTTTACAAGAACCTCGTTTACAGTACAAGTTCAACATCGCAGAAAGTGAAAAATGGATAAAGAAGTTGTGGTATTTACTTACAAAGCAATATCACTCAGCAATGAAATCTGTGTCATCAGGCCCTTAGCAGCACAATGAGTGGATTCAGGTATGATGATTCTAACTGAAATAAGTCACACAGAAAAAGAAACATCATAAGATATCAGTAATACACGGAATGTAAACTTGGCTACACAGGAACTGAATGACAGAACAGAACAGGTTCTCAAATTTAGAAAACCAACTTATGCTTGCTTAAGGGTAAAGATGAGTTGGGGTGCTGCATAAAACCAGAGATTGAAATGAGCACAGATAAAGTTCCTTAAGCCAAATATGGAATAGACAAGAGCTACTCCTTGCTCAACGAAATGGACTCAACACCCCATATTAAACGCCTAAGAATGTACCTGACTAGTAAGTATCTTAAAACCTATGGATTGCTATGTCTCCGAAAGAGAATCAAGCATGTGTACAGGGGCATAAATGCAGCAGTGATAGGATTGGAGAGGTTCGGTGAGCAAATGAAGACCCTTTGAAGTCATATTGCATGGTACCCATTCCACGGGTTTCAACTACCCAGGTTTAAGGTATTCTTCCTTCAGCTAAAACATGCATGTGGAACCTAGAGTATGATCAACCATGAGATCGGGAGACGTGTTCAAATATGTCCCAGTTTTCGTACCCTGGTACTCGGGTGCAACATTCCAGACGCTTTACTAACACTCTCCCGACTTGGAGAGTCAGTCCCTTTAACCTCCTGTTTGGCCCAGTTTGCAATTTCTGCGGAAGATGAACAGGAATAGCGAGAACCAATGAGAGGCTAGCTGGAGGTGTCTGGACGGGCAAATTTAACTCTCATTTCCCACCAGGAAGAGGAATTAACCAAAGGCTCAGTGTGCCGTGCCGGAAACAGATTAGGGCCTGAAGCCATCCTGCGGTGTTGCGGCCAGCTCAAAAGAAAGCGAGTTGAAGAAAGGAGCGCAGGGGCACTGTAATTCACAAACCTGCAGAGTTATAAATGACAGCTATCGTCCAAAAATAGACTGAAGTAAGGCTGCCAAGAGGACTTGAAAGCGGGGCAGAATTGCAGGAAACCGATTTCAGGAGGTAGACTGGAATTGCATTGAAAGCATAGGAAAAGAGGCAGAACGTCCACAATGATGCACTTGGCCAAAAAGGGCGTATGCGTTTTTTCCTGAATATATTCAGGAAAAAACGCATACGCCCTTTTTGGCCAACCAAGCAAGCTTGCAAAGGAAATCTGCACTACAATGAAGTCTCACTTCCCCCCGGTCAAAAGGGCCATCTGAAAAAAGTGTAAAATCCAGAAAGGCAGGACAGGCCATGGAGAACTGGGAGCCTTGTTATGCTGATGGGCGGGATGTAAATTGCCAACAGACACTCGGGAGAAGTGTATGGTGTTTCCTGAAACATCTAAAAAACAAAGCAACAGAGCCTAGGGCACTTCCACTTATGGTCCTATAGCTTAGGGAAATTAAAATCAAAAAGACACAGCCACCCCAAAGTTTGGGACGCCTGTGTTTACAAGAACCTCGTTTACAGTACAAGTTCAACATCGCAGAAAGTGAAAAATGGATAAAGAAGTTGTGGTATTTACTTATAAAGCAATATCACTCAGCAATGAAATCTATGTCATCAGGCCCTTAGCAGCACAATGAGTGGATTCAGGTATGATGATTCTAACTGAAATAAGTCACACAGAAAAAGAAACATCATAAGATATCAGTAATACACGGAATGTAAACTTGGCTACACAGGAACTGAATTACAGAACAGAACAGGGTCTCAAATTTAGAAAACCAACTTATGCTTGCTTAAGGGTAAAGGTGAGTTGGGGTGCTGCATAAACCCAGAGATTGAAATGAGCACAGATAAAGTTCCTTAAGCCAAATATGGAATAGACAAGAGCTACTCCTTGCTCAACGAAATGGACTCAACACCCCATATTAAATGCCTAAGAATGTACCTGACTAGTAAGTATCTTAAAACCTATGGATTGCTATGTCTCCGAAAGAGAATCAAGCATGTGTACAGGGGCATAAACGCAGCAGTGATAGGATTGGAGAGGTTCGGTGAGCAAATGAAGACCCTTTGAAGTCATATTGCATGGTACCCATTCCACGGGTTTCAAATACACAGGTTTAAGGTATTCTTCCTTCAGCTAAAACATGCATGTGGAACCCAAGTATGATCAACCATGTGAACGGGAGACGTGTTCAAATATGTCTCAGTTTTCCTCCCCTGGTACTCGGGTGCAACATTCTAGACGCTTTACTAACACTCTCCCCACTTGGAGAGTCAGTCCCTTTAACTTCCTGTTTGGCCCAGTTTGCAATTTCTGTGGAAGATGAACAGGAATAGCGAGAACCAATGAGAGACTAGCTGGAGGTGTCTGGACGGGCAAATTTAACTCTCATTTCCCACCAGGAAGAGGAATTAACCAAAGGCTCAGCGTGCCGTACTGGAACAAGATTAGGGCCTGAAGCCATCCTGCGGTGTTGCGGCCAGCTCAAAAGAAAGCGAGTTGAAGAAAGGAGCTCAGGGGCACTGTAATTCACAAACCTGCAGAGTTATAAATGACAGCTATCGTCCAAAAATAGACTGAAGTAAAGCTGCCAAGAGGACTTGAAAGCGGGGCAGAATTGCAGGAAACCGATTTCAGGAGGTAGACTGGAATTGCATTGAAAGCATAGGAAAAGAGGCAGAACGTCCACAATGATGCACTTGGCCAAAAAGGGCGTATGCGTTTTTTCCTGAATATATTCAGGAAAAAACGCATACGCCCTTTTTGGCCAACCAAGCAAGCTTGCAAAGGAAATCTGCACTACAATGAAGTCTCACTTCCCCCCGGTCAAAAGGGCCATCTGAAAAAAGTGTAAAATCCAGAAAGGCAGGACAGGCCATGGAGAACTGGGAGCCTTGTTATACTGATGGGCGGGATGTAAATTGCCAACAGACACTCGGGAGAAGTGTATGGTGTTTCCTTAAACATCTAAAAAACAAAGCAACAGAGCCTAGGGCACTGCCACTTATGGTCCTATAGCTTAGGGAAATTAAAATCAAAAAGACACAGCCACCCCAAAGTTTGGAACGGCTCTGTTTACAAGAACCTCGTTTACAGTACAAGTTCAACATCGCAGAAAGTGAAAAATGGATAAAGAAGTTGTGGTATTTACTTACAAAGCAATATCACTCAGCAATGAAATCTGTGTCATCAGGCCCTTAGCAGCACAATGAGTGGATTCAGGTATGATGATTCTAACTGAAAGAAGTCACACAGAAAAAGAAACATCATAAGATATCACTAATACACGGATTGTAAACTTGGCTACACAGGAACTGAATGACAGAACAGAACAGGTTCTCAAATTTAGAAAACCAACTTATGCTTGCTTAAGGGTAAAGGTGAGTTGGGGTGCTGCATAAAACCAGAGATTGAAATGAGCACAGATAAAGTTCCTTAAGCCAAATATGGAATAGACAAGAGCTACTCCTTGCTCAACGAAATGGACTCAACACCGCATATTAAACGCCTAAGAATGTACCTGACTAGTAAGTATCTTAAAACCTATGGATTGCTATGTCTCCGAAAGAGAATCAAGCATGTGTACAGGGGCATAAACGCAGCAGTGATAGGATTGGAGAGGTTCGGTGAGCAAATGAAGACCCTTTGAAGTCATATTGCATGGTACCCATTCCACGGGTTTCAACTACCCAGGTTTAAGGTATTCTTCCTTCAGCTAAAACATGCATGTGGAACCTAGAGTATGATCAACCATGTGATCGGGAGACGTGTTCAAATATGTCTCAGTTTTCGTACCCTGGTACTCGGGTGCAACATTCCAGACGCTTTACTAACACTCTCCCCACTTGGAGAGTCAGCGCCTTTAACCTCCTGTTTGGCACAGTTTGCAATTTCTGTGGAAGATGAACAGGAATAGCGAGAACCAATGAGAGGCTAGCTGGAGGTGTCTGGACGGGCAAATTTAACTCTCATTTCCCACCAGGAAGAGGAAATAACCAAAGGCTCAGCGTGCCGTACCAGAACCAGATTAGGGCCTGAAGCCATCCTGCGGTGTTGCGGCCAGCTCAAAAGAAAGCGAGTTGAAGAAAGGAGCTCAGGGGCACTGTAATTCACAAACCTGCAGAGTTATAAATGACAGCTATCCTCCAAAAATACACTGAAGTAAGGCTGCCAAGAGGACTTGAAAGCGGGGCAGAATTGCAGGAAACCGATTTCAGGAGGTAGACTGGAATTGCATTGAAAGCATAGGAAAAGAGGCAGAACGTCCACAATGATGCACTTGGCCAAAAAGGGCGTATGCGTTTTTTCCTGAATATATTCAGGAAAAAACGCATACGCCCTTTTTGGCCAACCAAGCAAGCTTGCAAAGGAAATCTGCACTACAATGAAGTCTCACTTCCCCCCGGTCAAAAGGGCCATCTGAAAAAAGTGTAAAATCCAGAAAGGCAGGACAGGCCATGGAGAACTGGGAGCCTTGTTATGCTGATGGACGGGATGTAAATTGCCAACAGACACTCGGGAGAAGTGTATGGTGTTTCCTGAAACATCTAAAAAACAAAGCAACAGAACCTAGGGCACTTCCACTTATGGTCCTATAGCTTAGGGAAATTAAAATCAAAAAGACACAGCCACCCCAAAGTTTGGAACGGCTCTGTTTACAAGAAACTCGTTTACAGTACAAGTTCAACATCGCAGAAAGTGAAAAATGGATAAAGAAGTTGTGGTATTTACTTACAAAGCAATATCACTCAGCAATGAAATCTGTGTCATCAGGCCCTTAGCATCACAATGAGTGGATTCAGGTATGATGATTCTAACTGAAATAAGTCACACAGAAAAAGAAACATCATAAGATATCAGTAATACATGGAATGTAAACTTGGCTACATAGGAACTGAATTACAGAACAGAACAGGGTCTCAAATTTAGAAAACCAACTTATGCTTGCTTAAGGGGAAAGGTGAGTTGGGGTGCTGCATAAAACCAGAGATTGAAATGAGCACAGATAAAGTTCCTTAAGCCAAATATGGAATAGACAAGAGCTACTCCTTGCTCAACGAAATGGACTCAACACCGCATATTAAACGCCTAAGAATGTACCTGACTAGTAAGTATCTTAAAACCTATGGATTGCTATGTCTCCGAAAGAGAATCAAGCATGTGTACAGGGGCATAAATGCAGCAGTGATAGGATTGCAGAGTTTCGTGAGCAAATGAAGACCCTTTGAAGTCATATTGCATGGTACCCATTCCACGGGTTTCAACTACCCAGGTGTAAGGTATTGTTCCTTCAGCTAAAACATGCATGTGGAACCCAAGTATGATCAACCATGTGAACGGGAGACGTGTTCAAATATGTCTCAGTTTTCCTCCCCTGGTACTCGGGTGCAACATTCCAGACGCTTTACTAACACTCTCCCCACTTGGAGAGTCAGCGCCTTTAACCTCCTGTTTGGCACAGTTTGCAATTTCTGCGGAAGATGAACAGGAATAGTGAGAACCAATGAGAGACTAGCTGGAGGTGTCTGGACGGGCAAATTTAACTCTCATTTCCCACCAGGAAGAGGAAATAACCAAAGGCTCAGCGTGCCGTGCCGGAACCAGATTAGGGCCTGAAGCCATCCTGCGGTGTTGCGGCCAGGTCACAAGAAAGCAAGTTGAAGAAAGGAGCTCAGGGGCACTATAATTCACAAACCTGCAGAGTTATAAATGACAGCTATCGTCCAAAAATAGACTGAAGTAAGGCTGCCAAGAGGACTTGAAAGCGGGGCAGAATTTCAGGAAACCGATTTCAGGAGGTAGACTGGAATTGCATTGAAAGCATAGGAAAGGAGGCCGAATGTCCACAATGATGCACTTGGCCAAAAAGGGCATATGCGTTTTTTCCTGAATATATTCAGGAAAAAACGCATACGCCCTTTTTGGCCAACCAAGCAAGCTTGCAAAGGAAATCTGCACTACAATGAAGTCTCACTTCCCCCCGGGCAAAAGGGCCATCTGAAAAAAGTGTAAAATCCAGAAAGGCAGGACAGGCCATGGAGAACTGGGAGCCTTGTTATGCTGATGGGCGGGATGTAAATTGCCAACAACCACTTGGGATAAGTGTATGGTGTTTCCTGAAACATCTAAAAAACAAAGCAACAGAACCTAGGGCACTTCCACTTATGGTCCTATAGCTTAGGGAAATTAAAATCAAAAAGACACAGCCACCCCAAAGTTTGGAACGGCTCTGTTTACAAGAAACTCGTTTACAGTACAAGTTCAACATCGCAGAAAGTGAAAAATGGATAAAGAAGTTGTGGTATTTACTTACAAAGCAATATCACTCAGCAATGAAATCTGTGTCATCAGGCCCTTAGCATCACAATGAGTGGATTCAGGTATGATGATTCTAACTGAAATAAGTCACACAGAAAAAGAAACATCATAAGATATCAGTAATACATGGAATGTAAACTTGGCTACATAGGAACTGAATTACAGAACAGAACAGGGTCTCAAATTTAGAAAACCAACTTATGCTTGCTTAAGGGGAAAGGTGAGTTGGGGTGCTGCATAAAACCAGAGATTGAAATGAGCACAGATAAAGTTCCTTAAGCCAAATATGGAATAGACAAGAGCTACTCCTTGCTCAACGAAATGGACTCAACACCGCATATTAAACGCCTAAGAATGTACCTGACTAGTAAGTATCGGAAAACCTATGGATTGCTATGTCTCCAAAAGAGAATCAAGCATGTGTACAGGGGCATAAACGCAGCAGTGATAGGATTGGAGAGGTTCGGTGAGCAAATGAAGACCCTTTGAAGTCATATTGCATGGTACCCATTACACGGGTCTTAACTCTCCAGGTTTAAGGTATTCTTCCTTCAGCTAAAACATGCATGTGGAATCCAAGTATGATCAACCATGTGAACGGGAGACGTGTTCAAATATGTCTCAGTTTTCCTCCCCTGGTACTCGGGTGCAACACTCCAGATGCTTTACTAACACTCTCCCGACTTGGAGAGTCAGTCCCTTTAACCTCCTGTTTGGCCCAGTTTGCAATTTCTGCGGAAGATGAACAGGAATAGCGAGAACCAATGAGAGGCTAGCTGCAGGTGTCTGGACGGGCAAATTTAACTCTCATTTCCCACCAGGAAGAGGAATTAACCAAAGGCTCAGCATGCCGGTCCGGAACCAGATTAGGGCCTGAAGCCATCCTGCGGTGTTGCGGCAAGCTCACAAGAAAGCGAGTTGAAGAAAGGAGCTCAGGGGCACTGTAATTCACAAACCTGCAGAGTTATAAATGACAGGTATCGTCCAAAAATAGACTGAAGTAAGGCTGCCAAGAGGACTTGAAAGCGGGGCAGAATTGCAGGAAACCGATTTCAGGAGGTAGACTGGAATTGCATTGAAAGCATAGGAAAAGAGGCAGAACGTCCACAATGATGCACTTGGCCAAAAAGGGCGTATGCGTTTTTTCCTGAATATATTCAGGAAAAAACGCATACGCCCTTTTTGGCCAACCAAGCAAGCTTGCAAAGGAAATCTGCACTACAATGAAGTCTCACTTCCCCCCGGTCAAAAGGGCCATCTGAAGAAAGTGTAAAATCCAGAAAGGCAGGACAGGCCATGGAGAACTGGGAGCCTTGTTATGCTGATGGGCGGGATGTAAATTGCCAACAGACACTCGGGAGAAGTGTATAGTGTTTCCTGAAACATCTAAAAAACAAAGCAACAGAACCTAGGGCACTTCCACTTATGGTCCTATAGCTTAGGGAAATTAAAATCAAAAAGACACAGCCACCCCAAAGTTTGGGACGCCTCTGTTTACAAGAACCTCGTTTACCATACAAGTTCAATATCACAGAAAGTGAAAAATGGATAAAGAACTTGTGGTACTTACGTACAATGCAGTATCACTCAGCAATGAAATCTATGTCATCAGGCCTGTAGCAGCATAATGAGTGGATTCAGGTACGATGATTCTAACTGAAATAAGTCACACAGAAAAAGAAACATCATAAGATATCACTAATACACGGAATGTAAACTTGGCTACACAGGAACTGCATTCCAAACCAGAACAGGGTCTCAAATTTAGAAAACCAACTTATGCTTGCTTAAGGGTAAAGGTGAGTTGGGGTGCTGCATAAAACCAGAGATTGAAATGAGCACAGATAAAGTCCCTTAAGTCAAGTATGGAATAGACAAGAGCTACTCCTTGCTCAACGAAATGGACTCAACACCGCATATTAAAAGCCTAAGAATGTACCTGACTAGTAAGTATCTTAAAACCTATGGATTGCTATGTCTCCGAAAGAGAATCAAGCATGTGTACAGGGGCATAAACGCAGCAGTGATAGGATTGGAGAGGTTCGGTGAGCAAATGAAGACCCTTTGAAGTCATATTGCATGGTACCCATTCCACGGGTTTCAACTACCCAGGTTTTAGGTATTCTTCCTTCAGCTAAAACATGCATGTGGAACCCAGAGTATGATCATCCATGTGAACGGGAGACGTGTTCAAATATGTCTCAGTTTTCCTCCCCTGGTACTCGGGTGCAACATTCCAGATGCTTTACTAACACTCTCCCGACTTGGAGAGTCATCGCCTTTAACCTCCTGTTTGGCCCAGTTTGCAATTTCTGCGGAAGATGAACAGGAATAGCAAGAACCAATGAGAGGCTAGCTGGAGGTGTCTGGACGGGCAAATTTAACTCTCATTTCCCACCAGGAAGAGGAAATTACCAAAGGCTCAGCGTGCCGTACCGGAACCAGATTAGGGCCTGAAGCCATCCTGCGGTGTTGCGGCCAGCTCAAAAGAAAGCGAGTTGAAGAAAGGAGCTCAGGGGCACTGTAATTCACAAACCTGCAGAGTTATAAATGACAGCTATCGTCCAAAAATAAACTGAAGTAAGGCTGCCAAGAGGACTTGAAAGCGGGGCAGAATTGCAGGAAACCGATTTCAGGAGGTAGACTGGAATTGCATTGAAAGCATAGGAAAAGAGGCAGAACGTCCACAATGATGCACTTGGCCAAAAAGGGCGTATGCGTTTTTTCCTGAATATATTCAGGAAAAAACGCATACGCCCTTTTTGGCCAACCAAGCAAGCTTGCAAAGCAAATCTGCACTACAATGAAGTCTCACTTCCCCCCGGTCAAAAGGGCCATCTGAAAAAAGTGTAAAATCCAGAAAGGCAGGACAGGCCATGGAGAACTGGGAGCCTTGTTATGCTGATGGGCGAGATGTAAATTGCCAACAGACACTCGGGAGAAGTGTATGGTGTTTCCTGAAACATCTAAAAAACAAAGCAACAGAGCCTAGGGCACTGCCACTTATGGTCCTATAGCTTAGGGAAATTAAAATCAAAAAGACACAGCCACCCCAAAGTTTGGGACGCCTCTGTTTACAAGAACCTCGTTTACAGTACAAGTTCAACATCGCAGAAAGTGAAAAATGTATAAAGAACTTGTGGTACTTACGTACAATGCAGTATCACTCAGCAATGAAATCTATGTCATCAGGCCCGTAGCAGCATAATGAGTGTATTCAGGTATGATGATTCTAACTGAAATAAGTCACACAGAAAAAGAAACATCATAAGTTATCACTAATACACGGAATGTAAACTTGGCTACACAGGAACTGAATTACATAACAGAACAGGGTCTCAAATTTAGAAAACCAACTTATGCTTGCTTAAGGGGAAAGGTGAGTTGGGGTGCTGCATAAAACCAGAGATTGAAATGAGCACAGATAAAGTTCCTTAAGCCAAATATGGAATAGACAAGAGCTACTCCTTGCTCAACGAAATGGACTCAAAACCCCATATTAAACCCCTAAGAATGTACCTGACTAGTAAGTATCTTAAAACCTATGGATTGCTATGTCTCCAAAAGAGAATCAAGCGTGTGTACAGGGGCATAAACGCAGCAGTGATAGGATTGGAGAGGTTCGGTGAGCAAATGAAGACCCTTTGAAGTCATATTGCATGGTACCCATTACACGGGTCTCAACTCTCCAGGTTTAAGGTATTCTTCCTTCAGCTAAAACATGCATGTGGAACCCAGAGTATGATCAACCATGTGAACGGGAGACGTGTTCAAATATGTCTCAGTTTTCCTCCCCTGGTACTCGGGTGCAACATTCCAGACGCTTTACTAACACTCTCCCGACTTGGAGAGTCAGTCCCTTTAACCTCCTGTTTGGCCCAGTTTGCAATTTCTGTGGAAGATGTACAGGAATAGCGAGAACCAATGAGAGGCTAGCTGGAGGTGTCTGGACGGGCAAATTTAACTCTCATTTCCCACCAGGAAGAGGAAATAACCAAAGGCTCAGCGTGCCGTGCCGGAACCAGATTAAGGCCTGAAGCCATCCTGCGGTGTTGCGGCCAGGTCACAAGAAAGCAAGTTGAAGAAAGGAGCTCAGGGGCACTGTAATTCACAAACCTGCAGAGTTATAAATGACAGCTATCGTCCAAAAATAGACTGAAGTAAGGCTGCCAAGAGGACTTGAAAGCGGGGCAGAATTGCAGGAAACCGATTTCAGGAGGTAGACTGGAATTGCATTGAAAGCATAGGAAAAGAGGCAGAACGTCCACAATGATGCACTTGGCCAAAAAGGGCGTATGCGTTTTTTCCTGAATATATTCAGGAAAAAACGCATACGCCCTTTTTGGCCAACCAAGCAAGCTTGCAAAGGAAATCTGCACTACAATGAAGTCTCACTTCCCCCCGGGCAAAAGGGCCATCTGAAAAAAGTGTAAAATCCAGAAAGGCAGGACAGGCCATGGAGAACTGGGAGCCTTGTTATGCTGATGGGCGGGATGTAAATTGCCAACAACCACTCGGGAGAAGTGTATGGTGTTTCCTGAAACATCTAAAAAACAAAGCAACAGAGCCTTGGGCACTTCCACTTATGGTCCTATAGCTTAGGGAAATTAAAATCAAAAAGACACAGCCACCCCAAAGTTTGGGACGCCTCCGTTTATAAGAACCTCGTTTACCATACAAGTTCAATATCACAGAAAGTGAAAAATGGATAAAGAACTTGTGGTACTTACGTACAATGCAGTATCACTCAGCAATGAAATCTATGTCATCAGGCCCGTAGCAGCATAATGAGTGGATTCAGGTACGATGATTCTAACTGAAATAAGTCACACAGAAAAAGAAACATCATAAGATATCACTAATACACGGAATGTAAACTTGGCTACACAGGAACTGAATTACAGAACAGAACAGGGTCTCAAATTTAGAAAACCAACTTATGCTTGCTTAAGGGGAAAGGTGAGTTGGGGTGCTGCATAAAACCAGAGATTGAAATGAGCACAGATAAAGTTCCTTAAGCCAAATATGGAATAGACAAGAGCTACTCCTTGCTCAACGAAATGGACTCAACACCGCATATTAAACGCCTAAGAATGTACCTGGCTAGTAAGTATCTTAAAACCTATGGATTGCTATGTCTCCAAAAGAGAATCAAGCATGTGTACAGGGGCATAAACGCAGCAGTGATAGGATTGGAGAGGTTCGGTGAGCAAATGAAGACCCTTTGAAGTCATATTGCATGGTACCCATTCCACGGGTTTCAAATACCCAGGTTTAAGGTATTCTTCCTCAGCTAAAACATGCATGTGGAACCTAGAGTATGATCAACCATGTGATCGCGAGACGTGTTCAAATATGTCTCAGTTTTCCTCCCCTGGTACTCGGGTGCAACATTCCAGACGCTTTACTAACACTCTCCCGACTTGGAGAGTCAATCCCTTTAACCTCCTGTTTGGCCCAGTTTGCAATTTCTGCGGAAGATGAACAGGAATAGCGAGAACCAATGAGAGACTAGCTGGAGGTGTCTGGACGGGCAAAATTAACTCTCATTTCCCACCAGGAAGAGGAATTAACCAAAGGCTCAGCGTGCCGTGCCAGAACCAGATTAGGGCCTGAAGCCATCCTGCGGTGTTGCGGCCAGGTCACAAGAAAGCGAGTTGAAGAAAGGAGCTCAGGGGCACTGTAATTCACAAACCTGCAGACTTATAAATGACAGCTATCGTCCAAAAATAGACTGAAGTAAGGCTGCCAAGAGGACTTGAAAGCGGGGCAGAATTGCAGGAAACCGATTTCAGGAGGTAGACTGGAATTGCATTGAAAGCATAGGAAAAGAGGCAGAACGTCCACAATGATGCACTTGGCCAAAAAGGGCGTATGCGTTTTTTCCTGAATATATTCAGGAAAAAACGCATACGCCCTTTTTGGCCAACCAAGCAAGCTTGCAAAGGAAATCTGCACTACAATGAAGTCTCACTTCCCCCCGGTCAAAAGGGCCATCTGAAAAAAGTGTAAAATCCAGAAAGGCAAGACAGGCCATGGAGAACTGGGAGCCTTGTTCTGCTGATGGGCGGAATGTAAATTGCCAACAACCACTCGGGAGAAGTGTATGGTGTTTCCTGAAACATCTAAAAAACAAAGCAACAGAGCCTAGGGCACTTCCACTTATGGTCCTATAGCTTAGGGAAATTAAAATCAAAAAGACACAGCCACCCCAAAGTTTGGAACGGCTCTGTTTACAAGAACCTCGTTTACAGTACAAGTTCAACAACGAAGAAAGTGAAAAATGGATAAAGATCTTGTGGTATTTACTTACAAAGCAATATCACTCAGCAATGAAATCTGTGTCATCAGGCCCTTAGCAGCACAATGAGTGGATTCAGGTATGATGATTCTAAGTGAAATAAGTCACACAGAAAAAGAAACATCATAAGATATCACTAATACACGGAATGTAAACTTGGCTACACAGGAACTGAATTCCAAAACAGAACAGTGTCTCAAATTTAGAAAACCAACTTATGCTTGCTTAAGGGGAAAGGTGAGTTGGGGTGCTGCATAAAACCAGAGATTGAAATGAGCACAGATAAAGTTCCTTAAGCCAAATATGGAATAGACAAGAGCTACTCCTTGCTCAACGAAATGGACTCAACACCCCATATTAAACGCCTAAGAATGTACCTGACTAGTAAGTATCTTAAAACCTATGGATTGCTATGTCTCTAAAAGAGAATCAAGCGTGTGTACAGGGGCATAAACACAGCAGTGATAGGATTGGAGATGTTCGGTGAGCAAATGAAGACCCTTTGAAGTCATATTGCATGGTACGCATTACACGGGTCTCAACTCTCCAGGTTTAAGGTATTCTTCCTTCAGCTAAAACATGCATGTGGAACCCAAGTATGATCAACCATGTGAACGGGAGACGTGTTCAAATATGTCTCAGTTTTCCTCCCCTGGTACTCGGGTGCAACATTCCAGACGCTTTACTAACACTCTCCCCACTTGGAGAGTCAGCGCCTTTAACCTCCTGTTTGGCCCAGTTTGCAATTTCTGCGGAAGATGAACAGGAATAGCGAGAACCAATGAGAGGCTAGCTGGAGGTGTCTGGACGGGCAAATTTAACTCTCATTTCCCACCAGGAAGAGGAAATAACCAAAGGCTCAGCGTGCCGTACCGGAACCAGATTAGGGCCTGAAGACATCCTGCGGTGTTGCGGCCAGGTCACAAGAAAGCGAGTTGAAGAAAGGAGCTCAGGGGCACTGTAATTCACAAACCTGCAGAGTTATAAATGACAGCTATCGTCCAAAAATATACTGAAGTAAGGCTGCCAAGAGGACTTGAAAGCGGGGCAGAATTGCAGGAAACCGATTTCAGGAGGTAGACTGGAATTGCATTGAAAGCATAGGAAAAGAGGCAGAACGTCCACAATGATGCACTTGGCCAAAAAGGGCGTATGCGTTTTTTCCTGAATATATTCAGGAAAAAACGCATACGCCCTTTTTGGCCAACCAAGCAAGCTTGGAAAGGAAATCTGCACTACAATGAAGTCTCACTTCCCCCCGGTCAAAAGGGCCATCTGAAAAAAGTGTAAAATCCAGAAAGGCAAGACAGGCCATGGAGAACTGGGAGCCTTGTTATGCTGATGGGCGGGATGTAAATTGCCAACAACCACTCGGGAGAAGTGTATGGTGTTTCCTGAAACATCTAAAAAACAAAGCAACAGAACCTAGGGCACTTCCACTTATGGTCCTATAGCTTAGGGAAATTAAAATCAAAAAGACACAGCCACCCCAAAGTTTGGAACGGCTCTGTTTACAAGAACCTCGTTTACAGTACAAGTTCAACATCGGAGAAAGTGAAAATTGGATAAAGAACTTGTGGTATTTACTTACAAAGCAATATCACTCAGCAATGAAATCTGTGTCATCAGGCCCTTAGCAGCACAATGAGTGGATTCAGGTATGATGATTCTAACTGAAATAAGTCACACAGAAAAAGAAACATCATAAGATATCACTAATACACGGAATGTAAACTTGGCTACACAGGAACTGAATTCCAAAACAGAACAGTGTCTCAAATTTAAAAAACCAACTTATGCTTGCTTAAGGGGAAAGGTGAGTTGGGGTGCTGCATAAAACCAGAGATTGAAATGAGCACAGATAAAGTTCCTTAAGCCAAATATGGAATAGACAAGAGCTACTCCTTGCTCAACGAAATGGACTCAACACCCCATATTAAACGCCTAAGAATGTACCTGACTAGTAAGTATCTTAAAACCTATGGATTGCTATGTCTCCAAAAGAGAATCAAGCGTGTGTACAGGGCCATAAACGCAGCAGTGATAGGATTGGAGAGGTTCGGTGAGCAAATGAAGACCCTTTGAAGTCATATTGCATGGTACGCATTACACGGGTCTCAACTCTCCAGGTTTAAGGTATTCTTCCTTCAGCTAAAACATGCATGTGGAACCCAAGTATGATCAACCATGTGAACGGGAGACGTGTTCAAATATGTCTCAGTTTTCCTCCCCTGGTACTCGGGTGCAACATTCCAGACGCTTTACTAACACTCTCCCCACTTGGAGAGTCAGCGCCTTTAACCTCCTGTTTGGCCCAGTTTGCAATTTCGGCGGAAGATGAACAGGAATAGCGAGAACCAATGAGAGGCTAGCTGGAGGTGTCTGGACGGGCAAATTTAACTCTCATTTCCCACCAGGAAGAGGAAATAACCAAAGGCTCAGCGTGCCGTACCGGAACCAGATTAGGGCCTGAAGACATCCTGCGGTGTTGCGGCCAGGTCACAAGAAAGCGAGTTGAAGAAAGGAGCTCAGGGGCACTGTAATTCACAAACCTGCAGAGTTATAAATGACAGCTATCGTCCAAAAATATACTGAAGTAAGGCTGCCAAGAGGACTTGAAAGCGGGGCAGAATTGCAGGAAACCGATTTCAGGAGGTAGACTGGAATTGCATTGAAAGCATAGGAAAAGAGGCAGAACGTCCACAATGATGCACTTGGCCAAAAAGGGCGTATGCGTTTTTTCCTGAATATATTCAGGAAAAAACGCATACGCCCTTTTTGGCCAACCAAGCAAGCTTGCAAAGGAAATCTGCACTACAATGAAGTCTCACTTCCCCCCGGTCAAAAGGGCCATCTGAAAAAAGTGTAAAATCCAGAAAGGCAGGACAGGCCATGGAGAACTGGGAGCCTTGTTATGCTGATGGGCGGGATGTAAATTGCCAACAACCACTCGGGAGAAGTGTATGGTGTTTCCTGAAACATCTAAAAAACAAAGCAACAGAGCCTAGGGCACTTCCACTTATGGTCCTATAGCTTAGGGAAATTAAAATCAAAAAGACACAGCCACCCCAAAGTTTGGGACGCCTCCGTTTATAAGAACCTCGTTTACCATACAAGTTCAATATCACAGAAAGTGAAAAATGGATAAAGAACTTGTGGTACTTACGTACAATGCAGTATCACTCAGCAATGAAATCTATGTCATCAGGCCCGTAGCAGCATAATGAGTGGATTCAGGTACGATGATTCTAACTGAAATAAGTCACACAGAAAAAGAAACATCATAAGATATCACTAATACACGGAATGTAAACTTGGCTACACAGGAACTGAATTACAGAACAGAACAGGGTCTCAAATTTAGAAAACCAACTTATGCTTGCTTAAGGGGAAAGGTGAGTTGGGGTGCTGCATAAAACCAGAGATTGAAATGAGCACAGATAAAGTTCCTTAAGCCAAATATGGAATAGACAAGAGCTACTCCTTGCTCAACGAAATGGACTCAACACCGCATATTAAACGCCTAAGAATGTACCTGACTAGTAAGTATCTTAAAACCTATGGATTGCTATGTCTCCGAAAGAGAATCAAGCATGTGTACAGGGGCATAAACGCAGCAGTGATAGGATTGGAGATGTTCGGTGAGCAAATGAAGACCCTTTGAAGTCATATTGCATGGTACCCATTCCACGGGTTTCAAATACCCAGGTTTAAGGTATTCTTCCTCAGCTAAAACATGCATGTGGAACCTAGGGTATGATCAACCATGTGATCGGGAGACGTGTTCAAATATGTCTCAGTTTTCCTCCCCTGGTACTCGGGTGCAACATTCCAGACGCTTTACTAACACTCTCCCCACTTGGAGAGTCAGTCCCTTTAACCTCCTGTTTGGCACAGTTTGCAATTTCTGCGGAAGATGAACAGGAATAGCGAGAACCAATGAGAGACTAGCTGGAGGTGTCTGGACGGGCAAAATTAACTCTCATTTCCCACCAAGAAGAGGAATTAACCAAAGGCTCAGCGTGCCGTGCCAGAACCAGATTAGGGCCTGAAGCCATCCTGCGGTGTTGCGGCCAGGTCACAAGAAAGCAAGTTGAAGAAAGGAGCTCAGGGGCACTGTAATTCACAAACCTGCAGAGTTATAAATGACAGCTATCGTCCAAAAATAGACTGAAGTAAGGCTGCCAAGAGGACTTGAAAGCGGGGCAGAATTGCAGGAAACCGATTTCAGGAGGTAGACTGGAATTGCATTGAAAGCATAGGAAAAGAGGCAGAACGTCCACAATGATGCACTTGGCCAAAAAGGGCGTATGCGTTTTTTCCTGAATATATTCAGGAAAAAACGCATACGCCCTTTTTGGCCAACCAAGCAAGCTTGCAAAGGAAATCTGCACTACAATGAAGTCTCACTTCCCCCCGGTCAAAAGGGCCATCTGAAAAAGTGTAAAATCCAGAAGGCAAGACAGGCCATGGAGAACTGGGAGCCTTGTTCTGCTGATGGGCGGGATGTAAATTGCCAACAACCACTCGGGAGAAGTGTATGGTGTTTCCTGAAACATCTAAAAAACAAAGCAACAGAACCTAGGGCACTTCCACTTATGGTCCTATAGCTTAGGGAAATTAAAATCAAAAAGACACAGCCACCCCAAAGTTTGGAACGGCTCTGTTTACAAGAACCTCGTTTACAGTACAAGTTCAACATCGGAGAAAGTGAAAAATGGATAAAGAACTTGTGGTATTTACTTACAAAGCAATATCACTCAGCAATGAAATCTGTGTCATCAGGCCCTTAGCAGCACAATGAGTGGATTCAGGTATGATGATTCTAACTGAAATAAGTCACACAGAAAAAGAAACATCATAAGATATCACTAATACACGGAATGTAAACTTGGCTTCACAGGAACTGAATTCCAAAACAGAACAGTGTCTCAAATTTAAAAAACCAACTTATGCTTGCTTAAGGGGAAAGGTGAGTTGGGGTGCTGCATAAAACCAGAGATTGAAATGAGCACAGATAAAGTTCCTTAAGCCAAATATGGAATAGACAAGAGCTACTCCTTGCTCAACGAAATGGACTCAACACCCCATATTAAACGCCTAAGAATGTACCTGACTAGTAAGTATCTTAAAACCTATGGATTGCTATGTCTCCAAAAGAGAATCAAGCGTGTGTACAGGGGCATAAACGCAGCAGTGATAGGATTGGAGAGGTTCGGTGAGCAAATGAAGACCCTTTGAAGTCATATTGCATGGTACGCATTACACGGGTCTCAACTCTCCAGGTTTAAGGTATTCTTCCTTCAGCTAAAACATGCATGTGGAACCCAAGTATGATCAACCATGTGAACGGGAGACGTGTTCAAATATGTCTCAGTTTTCCTCCCCTGGTACTCGGGTGCAACATTCCAGACGCTTTACTAACACTCTCCCCACTTGGAGAGTCAGCGCCTTTAACCTCCTGTTTGGCCCAGTTTGCAATTTCTGCGGAAGATGAACAAGAATAGCGAGAACCAATGAGAGGCTAGCTGGAGGTGTCTGGATGGGCAAATTTAACTCTCATTTCCCACCAGGAAGAGGAAATAACCAAAGGCTCAGCGTGCCGTACCGGAACCAGATTAGGGCCTGAAGACATCCTGCGGTGTTGCGGCCAGGTCACAAGAAAGCGAGTTGAAGAAAGGAGCTCAGGGGCACTGTAATTCACAAACCTGCAGAGTTATAAATGACAGCTATCGTCCAAAAATATACTGAAGTAAGGCTGCCAAGAGGACTTGAAAGCGGGGCAGAATTGCAGGAAACCGATTTCAGGAGGTAGACTGGAATTGCATTGAAAGCATAGGAAAAGAGGCAGAACGTCCACAATGATGCACTTGGCCAAAAAGGGCATATGCGTTTTTTCCTGAATATATTCAGGAAAAAACGCATACGCCCTTTTTGGCCAACCAAGCAAGCTTGCAAAGGAAATCTGCACTACAATGAAGTCTCACTTCCCCCCGGTCAAAAGGGCCATCTGAAAAAAGTGTAAAATCCAGAAAGGCAGGACAGGCCATGGAGAACTGGGAGCCTTGTTATGCTGATGGGCGGGATGTAAATTGCCAACAACCACTCGGGAGAAGTGTATGGTGTTTCCTGAAACATCTAAAAAACAAAGCAACAGAGCCTAGGGCACTGCCACTTATGGTCCTATAGCTTAGGGAAATTAAAATCAAAAAGACACAGCCACCCCAAACTTTCGAACGGCTCTGTTTACAAGAACCTCGTTTACAGTACAAGTTCAACATCGCAGAAAGTGAAAAATGGATAAAGAAATTGTGGTATTTACTTACAAAGCAATATCACTCAGCAATGAAATCTGTGTCATCAGGCCCATAGCAGCACAATGAGTGGATTCAGGTATGATGATTCTAACTGAAATAAGTCACACAGAAAAAGAAACATCATAAGTTATCTCTAATACACGGAATGTAAACTTGGCTACACAGGAACTGAATTACAGAACAGAACAGGGTCTCAAATTTAGAAAACCAACTTATGCTTGCTTAAGGGGAAAGGTGAGTTGGGGTGCTGCATAAAACCAGAGATTGAAATGAGCACAGATAAAGTTCCTTAAGCCAAATATGGAATAGACAAGAGCTACTCCTTGCTCAACGAAATAGACTCAACACCCCATATTAAACGCCTAAGAATGTACCTGACTAGTAAGTATCTTAAAACCTATGGATTGCTATGTCTCCAAAAGAGAATCAAGCGTGTGTACAGGGGCATAAACGCAGCAGTGATAGGATTGGAGAGGTTCGGTGAGCAAATGAAGACCCTTTGAAGTCATATTGCATGGTACGCATTACACGGGTCTCAACTCTCCAGGTTTAAGGTATTCTTCCTTCAGCTAAAACATGCATGTGGAACCCAAGTATGATCAACCATGTGAACGGGAGACGTGTTCAAATATGTCTCAGTTTTCCTCCCCTGGTACTCGGGTGCAACATTCCAGACGCTTTACTAACACTCTCCCCACTTGGAGAGTCAGCGCCTTTAACCTCCTGTTTGGCCCAGTTTGCAATTTCTGCGGAAGATGAACAGGAATAGCGAGAACCAATGAGAGGCTAGCTGGAGGTGTCTGGATGGGCAAATTTAACTCTCATTTCCCACCAGGAAGAGGAAATAACCAAAGGCTCAGCGTGCCGTACCGGAACCAGATTAGGGCCTGAAGACATCTTGCGGTGTTGCGGCCAGGTCACAAGAAAGCGAGTTGAAGAAAGGAGCTCAGGGGCACTGTAATTCACAAACCTGCAGAGTTATAAATGACAGCTATCGTCCAAAAATAGACTGAAGTAAGGCTGCCAAGAGGACTTGAAAGCGGGGCAGAATTGCAGGAAACCGATTTCAGGAGGTAGACTGGAATTGCATTGAAAGCATAGGAAAAGAGGCAGAACGTCCACAATGATGCACTTGGCCAAAAAGGGCGTATGCGTTTTTTCCTGAATATATTCAGGAAAAAACGCATACGCCCTTTTTGGCCAACCAAGTAAACTTGCAAAGGAAATCTGCACTACAATGAAGTCTCACTTCCCCCCGGTCAAAAGGGCCATCTGAAAAAAGTGTAAAATCCAGAAAGGCAGGACAGGCCATGGAGAACTGGGAGCCTTGTTATGCTGATGGGCGGGATGTAAATTGCCAACAACCACTCGGGAGAAGTGTATGGTGTTTCCTGAAACATCTAAAAGACAAAGCAACAGAGCCTAGGGCACTGCCACTTATGGTCCTATAGCTTAGGGAAATTAAAATCAAAAAGACACAGCCACCCCAAACTTTCAAACGGCTCTGTTTACAAGAACCTCGTTTACAGTACAAGTTCAACATCGCAGAAAGTGAAAAATGGATAAAGAAATTGTGGTATTTACTTACAAAGCAATATCACTCAGCAATGAAATCTGTGTCATCAGGCCCTTAGCAGCACAATGAGTGGATTCAGGTATGATGATTCTAACTGAAATAAGTCACACAGAAAAAGAAACATCATAAGATATCAGTAATACACGGAATGTAAACTTGGCTACACAGGAACTGAATTACAGAACAGAACAGGGTCTCAAATTTAGAAAACCAACTTATGCTTGCTTAAGGGTAAAGGTGAGTTGGGGTGCTGCATAAAACCAGAGATTGAAATGAGCACAGATAAAGTTCCTTAAGCCAAATATGGAATAGACAAGAGCTACTCCTTGCTCAACGAAATGGACTCAACACCGCATATTAAACGCCTAAGAATGTACCTGACTAGTAAGTATCTTAAAACCTATAGATTGCTATGTCTCCGAAAGAGAATCAAGCATGTGTACAGGGGCATAAACGCAGCAGTGATAGGATTGGAGAGGTTCAGTGAGCAAATGAAGACCCTTTGAAGTCATATTGCATGGTACCCATTCCACCGGTTTCAACTACCCAGGTTTTAGGTATTCTTCCTTCAGCTAAAACATGCATGTGGAACCCAGAGTATGATCAACCATGTGATCGGGAGACGTGTTCAAATATGTCTCAGTTTTCCTCCCCTGATACTCGGGTGCAACATTCCAGACGCTTTACTAACACTCTCCCCACTTGGAGAGTCAGCGCCTTTAACCTCCTGTTTGGCCCAGTTTGCAATTTCTGCGGAAGATGAACAGGAATAGCGAGAACCAATGAGAGACTAGCTGGAGGTGTCTGGACGGGCAAATTTAACTCTCATTTCCCACCAGGAAGAGGAAATAACCAAAGGCTCAGCGTGCCGTGCCAGAACCAGATTAGGGCCTGAAGCCATCCTGCGGTGTTGCGGCCAGGTCACAAGAAAGCAAGTTGAAGAAAGGAGCTCAGGGGCACTGTAATTCACAAACCTGCAGAGTTATAAATGACAGCTATCGTCCAAAAATAGACTGAAGTAAGGATGCCAAGAGGACTTGAAAGCGGGGCAGAATTGCAGGAAACCGATTTCAGGAGGTAGACTGGAATTGCATTGAAAGCATAGGAAAAGAGGCAGAACGTCCACAATGATGCACTTGGCCAAAAAGGGCGTATGCGTTTTTTCCTGAATATATTCAGGAAAAAACGCATACGCCCTTTTTGGCCAACCAAGCAAGCTTGCAAAGGAAATCTGCACTACAATGAAGTCTCACTTCCCCCCGGTCAAAAGGGCCATCTGAAAAAAGTGTAAAATCCAGAAAGCCAGGACAGGCCATGGAGAACTGGGAGTCTTGTTATGCTGATGGGCGGGATGTAAAAACGCATATGCCCTTTTTGACCAACCAAGCAAGCTTGCAAAGGTAATCTGCACTACAATGAAGTCTCACTTCCCCCCGGTCAAAAGGGCCATCTGAAAAAAGTGTAAAATCCAGAAAGGCAGGACAGGCCATGAAGAACTGGGAGCCTTGTTATGCTGATGGGCAGGATGTAAATTGCCAACAACCACTTGGGAGAAGTGTATGGTGTTTCCTGAAACATCTAAAAAACAAAGCAACAGAAACTAGGGCACTTCCACTTATGGTCCTATAGCTTAGGGAAATTAAAATCAAAAAGACACAGCCACCCCAAAGTTTGGAACGGCTCTGTTTACAAGAACCTCGTTTACAGTACAAGTTCAACATCGCAGAAAGTGAAAAATGGATAAAGAAGTTGTGGTATTTACTTACAAAGCAATATCACTCAGCAATGAAATCTGTGTCATCAGGCCCTTAGCAGCACAATGAGTGGATTCAGGTATGATGATTCTAACTGAAATAAGTCACACAGAAAAAGAAACATCATAAGATATCAGTAATACACGGAATCTAAACTTGGCTACACAGGAACTGAATTACAGAACAGAACAGGGTCTCAAATTTAGAAAACCAACTTATGCTTGCTTAAGGGGAAAGGTGAGTTGGGGTGCTGCATAAAACCAGAGATTGAAATGAGCACAGATAAAGTTCCTTAGGCCAAATATGGAATAGACAAGAGCTACTCCTTGCTCAAAGAAATGGACTCAACACCGCATATTAAACGCCTAAGAATGTACCTGACTAGTAAGTATCTTAAAACCTATAGATTGCTATGTCTCCGAAAGAGAATCAAGCATGTGTACAGGGGCATAAACGCAGCAGTGATAGGATTGTAGAGGTTCGGTGAGCAAATGAAGACCCTTTGAAGTCATATTGCATGGTACCCATTCCACGGGTTTCAACTACCCAGGTTTTAGGTATTCTTCCTTCAGCTAAAACATGCATGTGGAACCCAGAGTATGATCAACCATGTGATCGGGAGACGTGTTCAAATATGTCTCAGTTTTCTTCCCCTGGTACTCGGGTGCAACATTCCAGACGCTTTACTAACACTCTCCCCACTTGGAGAGTCAGCGTCTTTAACCTCCTGTTTGGCCCAGTTTGCAATTTCTGCGGAAGATGAACAGGAATAGTGAGAACCAATGAGAGGCTAGCTGGAGGTGTCTGGACGGTCAAATTTAACTCTCATTTCCCACCATGAGGAGGAAATAACCAAAGGCTCAGCGTGCCGTGCCAGAACCAGATTAGGGCCTGAAGCCATCCTGCGGTGTTGCGGCCAGCTCAAAAGAAAGCGAGTTGAAGAAAGGAGCTCAGGGGCACTGTAATTCACAAACCTGCAGAGTTATAAATGACAGCTATCGTCCAAAAATAGACTGAAGTAAGGCTGCCAAGAGGACTTGAAAGCGGGGCAGAATTGCAGGAAACCGATTTCAGGAGGTAGACTGGAATTTCATTGAAAGCATAGGAAAAGAGGCAGAACGTCCACAATGATGCACTTGGCCAAAAAGGGCGTATGCGTTTTTTCCTGAATATATTCAGGAAAAAACGCATACGCCCTTTTTGGCCAACCAAGCAAGCTTGCAAAGGAAATCTGCACTACAATGAAGTCTCACTTCCCCCCGGTCAAAAGGGCCATCTGAAAAAAGTGTAAAATCCAGAAAGGCAGGACAGGCCATGGAGAACTGGGAGCCTTGTTATGCTGATGGGCGGGATGTAAATTGCCAACAACCACTCGGGAGAAGTGTATGGTGTTTCCTGAAACATCTAAAAAACAAAGCAACAGAACCTAGGGCACTTCCACTTATGGTCCTATAGCTTAGGGAAATTAAAATCTAAAAGACACAGCCACCCCAAAGTTTGGAACGGCTCTGTTTACAAGAACCTCGTTTACAGTACAAGTTCAACATCGCAGAAAGTGAAAAATGGATAAAGAAGTTGTGGTATTTACTTACAAAGCAATATCACTCAGCAGTGAAATCTATGTCATCAGGCCCTTAGCAGCACAATGAGTGGATTCAAGTATGATGATTCTAACTGAAATAAGTCACACAGAAAAAGAAACATCATAAGATATCAGTAATACACGGAATGGAAACTTGGCTACACAGGAACTGAATTACAGAACAGAACAGGGTCTCAAATTTAGAAAACCAACTTATGCTTGCTTAAGGGTAAAGGTGAGTTGGGGTGCTGCATAAAACCAGAGATTGAAATGAGCACAGATAAAGTTCCTTAAGTCAAATATGGAATAGACAAGAGCTACTCCTTGCTCAACAAAATGGACTCAACACCGCATATTAAACGCCTAAGAATGTACCTGACTAGTAAGTATCGTAAAACCTATGGATTGCTATGTCTCCAAAAGAGAATCAAGCATGTGTACAGGGGCATAAACGCAGCAGTGATAGGATTGGAGAGGTTCGGTGAGCAAATGAAGACCCTTTGAAGTCATATTGCATGGTACCCATTACACGGGTCTCAACTCTCCAGGTTTAAGGTATTCTTCCTTCAGCTAAAACATGCATGTGGAACCCAAGTATGATCAACCATGTGAACGGGAGACGTGTTCAAATATGTCTCAGTTTTCCTCCCCTGGTACTCGGGTGCAACATTCCAGACGCTTTACTAACACTCTCCCGACTTGGAGAGTCAGCGTCTTTAACCTCCTGTTTGGCCCAGTTTGCAATTTCTGCGGAAGATGAACAGGAATAGCGAGAACCAATGAGAGGCTAGCTGAAGGTGTCTGGACGGGCAAATTTAACTCTCATTTCCCACCAGGAAGAGGAAATAACCAAAGGCTCAGCGTGCCGTGCCAGAACCAGATTAGGGCCTGAAGCCATCCTGCGGTGTTGCGGCCAGGTCACAAGAAAGCAAGTTGAAGAAAGGAGCTCAGGGGCACTGTAATTCACAAACCTGCAGAGTTATAAATGACAGCTATCGTCCAAAAATAGACTGAAGTAAGGATGCCAAGAGGACTTGAAAGCGGGGCAGAATTGCAGGAAACCGATTTCAGGAGGTAGACTGGAATTGCATTGAAAGCATAGGAAAAGAGGCAGAACGTCCACAATGATGCACTTGGCCAAAAAGGGCGTATGCGTTTTTTCCTGAATATATTCAGGAAAAAACGCATACGCCCTTTTTGGCCAACCAAGCAAGCTTGCAAAGGAAATCTGCACTACAATGAAGTCTCACTTCCCCCCGGTCAAAAGGGCCATCTGAAAAAAGTGTAAAATCCAGAAAGGCAGGACAGGCCATGGAGAACTGGGAGCCTTGTTATGCTGATGGGCGGGATGTAAATTGCCAACAGACACTCGGGAGAAGTGTATGGTGTTTCCTGAAACATCTAAAAAACAAAGCAACAGAGCCTAGGGCACTGCCACTTATGGTCCTATAGCTTAGGGAAATTAAAATCAAAAAGACACAGCCACCCCAAAGTTTGGGATGCCTCTGTTTACAAGAACCTCGTTTACAGTACAAGTTCAACATCGCAGAAAGTGAAAAATGGATAAAGAAGTTGTGGTATTTACTTACAAAGCAATATCACTCAGCAATGAAATCTGTGTCATCAGGCCCTTAGCAGCACAATGAGTGGATTCAGGTATGATGATTCTAACTGAAGTAAGTCACACAGAAAAAGAAACATCATAAGATATCACTAATACACGGAAGGTAAACTTGGCTACACAGGAACTGAATTACAGAACAGAACAGGGTCTCAAATTTAGAAAACCAACTTATGCTTGCTTAAGGGTAAAGGTGAGTTGGGGTGCTGCATAAAACCAGAGATTGAAATGAGCACAGATAAAGTTCCTTAAGCCAAATATGGAATAGACAAGAGCTACTCCTTGCTCAACGAAATGGACTCAACACCGCATATTAAACGCCTAAGAATGTACCTGACTAGTAAGTATCTTAAAACCTATGGATTGCTATGTCTCCGAAAGAGAATCAAGCATGTGTACAGGGGCATAAACGCAGCAGTGATAGGATTGGAGAGGTTCGGTGAGCAAATGAAGACCCTTTGAAGTCATATTGCATGGTACCCATTCCACGGGTTTCAACTACGCAGGTTTTAGGTATTCTTCCTTCAGCTAAAACATGCATGTGGAACCCAAGTATGATCAACCATGTGAACGGGAGACGTGTTCAAATATGTCTCAGTTTTCCTCCCCTGGTACTCGGGTGCAACATTCCAGACGCTTTACTAACACTCTCCCCACTTGGAGAGTCAGCGCCTTTAACCTCCTGTTTGGCCCAGTTTGCAATTTCTGCGGAAGATGAACAGGAATAGCGAGAACCAATGAGAGACTAGCTGGAGGTGTCTGGACGGGCAAATTTAACTCTCATTTCTCACCAGGAAGAGGAAATAACCAAAGGCTCAGCGTGCCGTACCGGAACCAGATTAGGGCCTGAAGCCATCCTGTGGTGTTGCGGCCAGCTCAAAAGAAAGCGAGTTGAAGAAAGGAGCTCAGGGGCACTGTAATTCACAAACCTGCAGAGTTATAAATGACAGCTATCGTCCAAAAATAGACTGAAGTAAGGCTTCCAAGAGGACTTGAAAGCGGGGCAGAATTGCAGGAAACCGATTTCAGGAGGTAGACTGGAATTGCATTGAAAGCATAGGAAAAGAGGCAGAACGTCCACAATGATGCACTTGGCCAAAAAGGGCGTATGCGTTTTTTCCTGAATATATTCAGGAAAAAACGCATACGCCCTTTTTGGCCAACCAAGCAAGCTTGCAAAGGAAATCTGCACTACAATGAAGTCTCACTTCCCCCCGGTCAAAAGGGCCATCTGAAAAAAGTGTAAAATCCAGAAAGGCAGGACAGGCCATGGAGAACTGGGAGCCTTGTTATGCTGATGGGCGGGATGTAAATTGCCAACAACCACTCGGGAGAAGTGTATGGTGTTTCCTGAAACATCTAAAAAACAAAGCAACAGAACCTAGGGCACTTCCACTTATGGTCCTATAGCTTAGGGAAATTAAAATCAAAAAGACACAGCCACCCCAAAGTTTGGAACGGCTCTGTTTACAAGAACCTCGTTTACAGTACAAGTTCAACATCGCAGAAAGTGAAAAATGGATAAAGAAGTTGTGGTATTTACTTACAAAGCAATATCACTCAGCAATGAAATCTGTGTCATCAGGCCCTTAGCAGCACAATGAGTGGATTCAGGTATGATGATTCTAACAGAAGTAAGTCACACAGAAAAAGAAACATCATAAGATATCAGTAATACATGGAATGTAAACTTGGCTACACAGGAACTGAATTACAGAACAGAACAGGGTCTCAAATTTAGAAAACCAACTTATGCTTGCTTAAGGGGAAAGGTGAGTTGGGGTGCTGCATAAAACCAGAGATTGAAATGAGCACAGATAAAGTTCCTTAAGTCAAATATGGAATAGACAAGAGCTACTCCTTGCTCAACGAAATGGACTCAACATCGCATATTAAATGCCTAAGAATGTACCTGACTAGTAAGTATCTTAAAAACCTATGGATTGCTATGTCTCCAAAAGAGAATCAAGCATGTGTACAGGGGCATAAACGCAGCAGTGATAGGATTGGAGAGGTTCGGTGAGCAAATGAAGACCCTTTGAAGTCATATGGCATGGTACCCATTACACGGGTCTCAACTCTCCAGGTTTAAGGTATTCTTCCTTCAACTAAAACATGCGTGTGGAACCCAAGTATGATCAACCATGTGAACGGGAGACGTGTTCAAATATGTCTCAGTTTTCCTCCCCTGGTACTCGGGTGCAACATTCCAGACGCTTTACTAACACTCTCCCCACTTGGAGAGTCAGCGCCTTTAACCTCCTGTTTAGCCCAGTTTGCAATTTCTGCGGAAGATGAACAGGAATAGCGAGAACCAATGAGAGACTAGCTGGAGGTGTCTGGACGGGTAAATTTAACTCTCATTTCCCACCAGGAAAAGGAAATAACCAAAGGCTCAGCGTGCCGTGCCGGAACCAGATTAGGGCCTGAAGCCATCCTGCGGTGTTGCTGCCAGGTCACAAGAAAGCAAGTTGAAGAAAGGAGCTCAGGGGCACTGTAATGCACAAACCTGCAGAGTTATAAATGACAGCTATCGTCCAAAAATAGACTGAAGTAAGGCTGCCAAGAGGACTTGAAAGCGGGGCAGAATTGCAGGAAACCGATTTCAGGAGGTAGACTGGAATTGCATTGAAAGCATAGGAAAAGAGGCAGAACGTCCACAATGATGCACTTGGCCAAAAAGGGTGTATGCGTTTTTTCCTGAATATATTCAGGAAAAAACGCATACGCCCTTTTTGGCCAACCAAGCAAGCTTGCAAAGGAAATCTGCACTACAATGAAGTCTCACTTCCCCCCGGTCAAAAGGGCCATCTGAAAAAAGTGTAAAATCCAGAAAGCCAGGACAGGCCATGGAGAACTGGGAGTCTTGTTATGCTGATGGGCGGGATGTAAAAACGCATATGCCCTTTTTGACCAACCAAGCAAGCTTGCAAAGGTAATCTGCACTACAATGAAGTCTCACTTCCCCCCGGTCAAAAGGGCCATCTGAAAAAAGTGTAAAATCCAGAAAGGCAGGACAGGCCATGAAGAACTGGGAGCCTTGTTATGCTGATGGGCAGGATGTAAATTGCCAACAACCACTCGGGAGAAGTGTATGGTGTTTCCTGAAACATCTAAAAAACAAAGCAACAGAAACTAGGGCACTTCCACTTATGGTCCTATAGCTTAGGGAAATTAAAATCAAAAAGACACAGCCACCCCAAAGTTTGGAACGGCTCTGTTTACAAGAACCTCGTTTACAGTACAAGTTCAACATCGCAGAAAGTGAAAAATGGATAAAGAAGTTGTGGTATTTACTTACAAAGCAATATCACTCAGCAATGAAATCTGTGTCATCAGGCCCTTAGCAGCACAATGAGTGGATTCAGGTATGATGATTCTAACTGAAATAAGTCACACAGAAAAAGAAACATCATAAGATATCAGTAATACACGGAATGTAAACTTGGCTACACAGGAACTGAATTACAGAACAGAACAGGGTCTCAAATTTAGAAAACCAACTTATGCTTGCTTAAGGGGAAAGGTGAGTTGGGGTGCTGCATAAAACCAGAGATTGAAATGAGCACAGATAAAGTTCCTTTGGCCAAATATGGAATAGACAAGAGCTACTCCTTGCTCAAAGAAATGGACTCAACACCGCATATTAAACGCCTAAGAATGTACCTGACTAGTAAGTATCTTAAAACCTATAGATTGCTATGTCTCCGAAAGAGAATCAAGCATGTGTACAGGGGCATAAACGCAGCAGTGATAGGATTGTAGAGGTTCGGTGAGCAAATGAAGACCCTTTGAAGTCATATTGCATGGTACCCATTCCACGGGTTTCAACTACCCAGGTTTTAGGTATTCTTCCTTCAGCTAAAACATGCATGTGGAACCCAGAGTATGATCAACCATGTGATCGGGAGACGTGTTCAAATATGTCTCAGTTTTCTTCCCCTGGTACTCGGGTGCAACATTCCAGACGCTTTACTAACACTCTCCCCACTTGGAGAGTCAGCGTCTTTAACCTCCTGTTTGGCCCAGTTTGCAATTTCTGCGGAAGATGAACAGGAATAGTGAGAACCAATGAGAGGCTAGCTGGAGGTGTCTGGACGGGCAAATTTAACTCTCATTTCCCACCATGAGGAGGAAATAACCAAAGGCTCAGCGTGCCGTGCCAGAACCAGATTAGGGCCTGAAGCCATCCTGCAGTGTTGCGGCCAGCTCAAAAGAAAGCGAGTTGAAGAAAGGAGCTCAGGGGCACTGTAATTCACAAACATGCAGAGTTATAAATGACAGCTATCGTCCAAAAATAGACTGAAGTAAGGCTGCCAAGAGGACTTGAAAGCGGGGCAGAATTGCAGGAAACCGATTTCAGGAGGTAGACTGGAATTTCATTGAAAGCATAGGAAAAGAGGCAGAACGTCCACAATGATGCACTTGGCCAAAAAGGGCGTATGCGTTTTTTCCTGAATATATTCAGGAAAAAACGCATACGCCCTTTTTGGCCAACCAAGCAAGCTTGCAAAGGAAATCTGCACTACAATGAAGTCTCACTTCCCCCCGGTCAAAAGGGCCATCTGAAAAAAGTGTAAAATCCAGAAAGGCAGGACAGGCCATGGAGAACTGGGAGCCTTGTTATGCTGATGGGCGGGATGTAAATTGCCAACAACCACTCGGGAGAAGTGTATGGTGTTTCCTGAAACATCTAAAAAACAAAGCAACAGAACCTAGGGCACTTCCACTTATGGTCCTATAGCTTAGGGAAATTAAAATCTAAAAGACACAGCCACCCCAAAGTTTGGAACGGCTCTGTTTACAAGAACCTCGTTTACAGTACAAGTTCAACATCGCAGAAAGTGAAAAATGGATAAAGAAGTTGTGGTATTTACTTACAAAGCAATATCACTCAGCAGTGAAATCTATGTCATCAGGCCCTTAGCAGCACAATGAGTGGATTCAAGTATGATGATTCTAACTGAAATAAGTCACACAGAAAAAGAAACATCATAAGATATCAGTAATACACGGAATGGAAACTTGGCTACACAGGAACTGAATTACAGAACAGAACAGGGTCTCAAATTTAGAAAACCAACTTATGCTTGCTTAAGGGTAAAGGTGAGTTGGGGTGCTGCATAAAACCAGAGATTGAAATGAGCACAGATAAAGTTCCTTAAGTCAAATATGGAATAGACAAGAGCTACTCCTTGCTCAACGAAATGGACTCAACACCGCATATTAAACGCCTAAGAATGTACCTGACTAGTAAGTATCGTAAAACCTATGGATTGCTATGTCTCCAAAAGAGAATCAAGCATGTGTACAGGGGCATAAACGCAGCAGTGATAGGATTGGAGAGGTTCGGTGAGCAAATGAAGACCCTTTGAAGTCATATTGCATGGTACCCATTACACGGGTCTCAACTCTCCAGGTTTAAGGTATTCTTCCTTCAGCTAAAACATGCATGTGGAACCCAAGTATGATCAACCATGTGAACGGGAGACGTGTTCAAATATGTCTCAGTTTTCCTCCCCTGGTACTCGGGTGCAACATTCCAGACGCTTTACTAACACTCTCCCCACTTGGAGAGTCAGCGTCTTTAACCTCCTGTTTGGCCCAGTTTGCAATTTCTGCGGAAGATGAACAGGAATAGCGAGAACCAATGAGAGGCTAGCTGAAGGTGTCTGGACGGGCAAATTTAACTCTCATTTCCCACCAGGAAGAGGAAATAACCAAAGGCTCAGCGTGCCGTGCCAGAACCAGATTAGGGCCTGAAGCCATCCTGCGGTGTTGCGGCCAGGTCACAAGAAAGCAAGTTGAAGAAAGGAGCTCAGGGGCACTGTAATTCACAAACCTGCAGAGTTATAAATGACAGCTATCGTCCAAAAATAGACTGAAGTAAGGATGCCAAGAGGACTTGAAAGCGGGGCAGAATTGCAGGAAACCGATTTCAGGAGGTAGACTGGAATTGCATTGAAAGCATAGGAAAAGAGGCAGAACGTCCACAATGATGCACTTGGCCAAAAAGGGCGTATGCGTTTTTTCCTGAATATATTCAGGAAAAAACGCATACGCCCTTTTTGGCCAACCAAGCAAGCTTGCAAAGGAAATCTGCACTACAATGAAGTCTCACTTCCCCCCGGTCAAAAGGGCCATCTGAAAAAAGTGTAAAATCCAGAAAGGCAGGACAGGCCATGGAGAACTGGGAGCCTTGTTATGCTGATGGGCGGGATGTAAATTGCCAACAGACACTCGGGAGAAGTGTATGGTGTTTCCTGAAACATCTAAAAAACAAAGCAACAGAGCCTAGGGCACTGCCACTTATGGTCCTATAGCTTAGGGAAATTAAAATCAAAAAGACACAGCCACCCCAAAGTTTGGGATGCCTCTGTTTACAAGAACCTCGTTTACAGTACAAGTTCAACATCGCAGAAAGTGAAAAATGGATAAAGAAGTTGTGGTATTTCCTTACAAAGCAATATCACTCAGCAATGAAATCTGTGTCATCAGGCCCTTAGCAGCACAATGAGTGGATTCAGGTATGATGATTCTAACTGAAGTAAGTCACACAGAAAAAGAAACATCATAAGATATCACTAATACACGGAAGGTAAACTTGGCTACACAGGAACTGAATTACAGAACAGAACAGGGTCTCAAATTTAGAAAACCAACTTATGCTTGCTTAAGGGGAAAGGTGAGTTGGGGTGCTGCATAAAACCAGAGATTGAAATGAGCACAGATAAAGTTCCTTAAGCCAAATATGGAATAGACAAGAGCTACTCCTTGCTCAACGAAATGGACTCAACACCGCATATTAAACGCCTAAGAATGTACCTGACTAGTAAGTATCTTAAAACCTATGGATTGCTATGTCTCCGAAAGAGAATCAAGCATGTGTACAGGGGCATAAACGCAGCAGTGATAGGATTGGAGAGGTTCGGTGAGCAAATGAAGACCCTTTGAAGTCATATTGCATGGTACCCATTCCACGGGTTTCAACTACGCAGGTTTTAGGTATTCTTCCTTCAGCTAAAACATGCATGTGGAACCCAAGTATGATCAACCATGTGAACGGGAGACGTGTTCAAATATGTCTCAGTTTTCCTCCCCTGGTACTCGGGTGCAACATTCCAGACGCTTTACTAACACTCTCCCCACTTGGAGAGTCAGCGCCTTTAACCTCCTGTTTGGCCCAGTTTGCAATTTCTGCGGAAGATGAACAGGAATAGCGAGAACCAATGAGAGACTAGCTGGAGGTGTCTGGACGGGCAAATTTAACTCTCATTTCTCACCAGGAAGAGGAAATAACCAAAGGCTCAGCGTGCCGTACCGGAACCAGATTAGGGCCTGAAGCCATCCTGCGGTGTTGCGGCCAGCTCAAAAGAAAGCGAGTTGAAGAAAGGAGCTCAGGGGCACTGTAATTCACAAACCTGCAGAGTTATAAATGACAGCTATCGTCCAAAAATAGACTGAAGTAAGGCTTCCAAGAGGACTTGAAAGCGGGGCAGAATTGCAGGAAACCGATTTCAGGAGGTAGACTGGAATTGCATTGAAAGCATAGGAAAAGAGGCAGAACGTCCACAATGATGCACTTGGCCAAAAAGGGCGTATGCGTTTTTTCCTGAATATATTCAGGAAAAAACGCATACGCCCTTTTTGGCCAACCAAGCAAGCTTGCAAAGGAAATCTGCACTACAATGAAGTCTCACTTCCCCCCGGGCAAAAGGGCCATCTGAAAAAAGTGTAAAATCCAGAAAGGCAGGACAGGCCATGGAGAACTGGGAGCCTTGTTATGCTGATGGGCGGGATGTAAATTGCCAACAACCACTCGGGAGAAGTGTATGGTGTTTCCTGAAACATCTAAAAAACAAAGCAACAGAACCTAGGGCACTTCCACTTATGGTCCTATAGCTTAGGGAAATTAAAATCAAAAAGACACAGCCACCCCAAAGTTTGGAACGGCTCTGTTTACAAGAACCTCGTTTACAGTACAAGTTCAACATCGCAGAAAGTGAAAAATGGATAAAGAAGTTGTGGTATTTACTTACAAAGCAATATCACTCAGCAATGAAATCTGTGTCATCAGGCCCTTAGCAGCACAATGAGTGGATTCAGGTATGATGATTCTAACAGAAGTAAGTCACACAGAAAAAGAAACATCATAAGATATCAGTAATACACGGAATGTAAACTTGGCTACACAGGAACTGAATTACAGAACAGAACAGGGTCTCAAATTTAGAAAACCAACTTATGCTTGCTTAAGGGGAAAGGTGAGTTGGGGTGCTGCATAAAACCAGAGATTGAAATGAGCACAGATAAAGTTCCTTAAGTCAAATATGGAATAGACAAGAGCTACTCCTTGCTCAACGAAATGGACTCAACATCGCATATTAAATGCCTAAGAATGTACCTGACTAGTAAGTATCTTAAAAACCTATGGATTGCTATGTCTCCAAAAGAGAATCAAGCATGTGTACAGGGGCATAAACGCAGCAGTGATAGGATTGGAGAGGTTTGGTGAGCAAATGAAGACCCTTTGAAGTCATATGGCATGGTACCCATTACACGGGTCTCAACTCTCCAGGTTTAAGGTATTCTTCCTTCAACTAAAACATGCGTGTGGAACCCAAGTATGATCAACCATGTGAACGGGAGACGTGTTCAAATATGTCTCAGTTTTCCTCCCCTGGTACTCGGGTGCAACATTCCAGACGCTTTACTAACACTCTCCCCACTTGGAGAGTCAGCGCCTTTAACCTCCTGTTTAGCCCAGTTTGCAATTTCTGCGGAAGATGAACAGGAATAGCGAGAACCAATGAGAGACTAGCTGGAGGTGTCTGGACGGGTAAATTTAACTCTCATTTCCCACCAGGAAAAGGAAATAACCAAAGGCTCAGCGTGCCATGCCGGAACCAGATTAGGGCCTGAAGCCATCCTGCGGTGTTGCTGCCAGGTCACAAGAAAGCAAGTTGAAGAAAGGAGCTCAGGGGCACTGTAATGCACAAACCTGCAGAGTTATAAATGACAGCTATCGTCCAAAAATAGACTGAAGTAAGGCTGCCAAGAGGACTTGAAAGCGGGGCAGAATTGCAGGAAACCGATTTCAGGAGGTAGACTGGAATTGCATTGAAAGCATAGGAAAAGAGGCAGAACGTCCACAATGATGCACTTGGCCAAAAAGGGTGTATGCGTTTTTTCCTGAATATATTCAGGAAAAAACGCATACGCCCTTTTTGGCCAACCAAGCAAGCTTGCAAAGGAAATCTGCACTACAATGAAGTCTCACTTCCCACCGGTCAAAAGGGCCATCTGAAAAAAGTGTAAAATCCAGAAAGCCAGGACAGGCCATGGAGAACTGGGAGTCTTGTTATGCTGATGGGCGGGATGTAAAAACGCATATGCCCTTTTTGACCAACCAAGCAAGCTTGCAAAGGTAATCTGCACTACAATGAAGTCTCACTTCCCCCCGGTCAAAAGGGCCATCTGAAAAAAGTGTAAAATCCAGAAAGGCAGGACAGGCCATGAAGAACTGGGAGCCTTGTTATGCTGATGGGCAGGATGTAAATTGCCAACAACCACTCGGGAGAAGTGTATGGTGTTTCCTGAAACATCTAAAAAACAAAGCAACAGAAACTAGGGCACTTCCACTTATGGTCCTATAGCTTAGGGAAATTAAAATCAAAAAGACACAGCCACCCCAAAGTTTGGAACGGCTCTGTTTACAAGAACCTCGTTTACAGTACAAGTTCAACATCGCAGAAAGTGAAAAATGGATAAAGAAGTTGTGGTATTTACTTACAAAGCAATATCACTCAGCAATGAAATCTGTGTCATCAGGACCTTAGCAGCACAATGAGTGGATTCAGGTATGATGATTCTAACTGAAATAAGTCACACAGAAAAAGAAACATCATAAGATATCAGTAATACACGGAATGTAAACTTGGCTACACAGGAACTGAATTACAGAACAGAACAGGGTCTCAAATTTAGAAAACCAACTTATGCTTGCTTAAGGGGAAAGGTGAGTTTGGGTGCTGCATAAAACCAGAGATTGAAATGAGCACAGATAAAGTTCCTTTGGCCAAATATGGAATAGACAAGAGCTACTCCTTGCTCAAAGAAATGGACTCAACACCGCATATTAAACGCCTAAGAATGTACCTGACTAGTAAGTATCTTAAAACCTATAGATTGCTATGTCTCCGAAAGAGAATCAAGCATGTGTACAGGGGCATAAACGCAGCAGTGATAGGATTGTAGAGGTTCGGTGAGCAAATGAAGACCCTTTGAAGTCATATTGCATGGTACCCATTCCACGGGTTTCAACTACCCAGGTTTTAGGTATTCTTCCTTCAGCTAAAACATGCATGTGGAACCCAGAGTATGATCAACCATGTGATCGGGAGACGTGTTCAAATATGTCTCAGTTTTCTTCCCCTGGTACTCGGGTGCAACATTCCAGACGCTTTACTAACACTCTCCCCACTTGGAGAGTCAGCGTCTTTAACCTCCTGTTTGGCCCAGTTTGCAATTTCTGCGGAAGATGAACAGGAATAGTGAGAACCAATGAGAGGCTAGCTGGAGGTGTCTGGACGGGCAAATTTAACTCTCATTTCCCACCATGAGGAGGAAATAACCAAAGGCTCAGCGTGCCGTGCCAGAACCAGATTAGGGCCTGAAGCCATCCTGCGGTGTTGCGGCCAGCTCAAAAGAAAGCGAGTTGAAGAAAGGAGCTCAGGGGCACTGTAATTCACAAACCTGCAGAGTTATAAATGACAGCTATCGTCCAAAAATAGACTGAAGTAAGGCTGCCAAGAGGACTTGAAAGCGGGGCAGAATTGCAGGAAACCGATTTCAGGAGGTAGACTGGAATTTCATTGAAAGCATAGGAAAAGAGGCAGAACTTCCACAATGATGCACTTGGCCAAAAAGGGCGTATGCGTTTTTTCCTGAATATATTCAGGAAAAAACGCATACGCCCTTTTTGGCCAACCAAGCAAGCTTGCAAAGGAAATCTGCACTACAATGAAGTCTCACTTCCCCCCGGTCAAAAGGGCCATCTGAAAAAAGTGTAAAATCCAGAAAGGCAGGACAGGCCATGGAGAACTGGGAGCCTTGTTATGCTGATGGGCGGGATGTAAATTGCCAACAACCACTCGGGAGAAGTGTATGGTGTTTCCTGAAACATCTAAAAAACAAAGCAACAGAACCTAGGGCACTTCCACTTATGGTCCTATAGCTTAGGGAAATTAAAATCTAAAAGACACAGCCACCCCAAAGTTTGGAACGGCTCTGTTTACAAGAACCTCGTTTACACTACAAGTTCAACATCGCAGAAAGTGAAAAATGGATAAAGAAGTTGTGGTATTTACTTACAAAGCAATATCACTCAGCAGTGAAATCTATGTCATCAGGCCCTTAGCAGCACAATGAGTGGATTCAAGTATGATGATTCTAACTGAAATAAGTCACACAGAAAAAGAAACATCATAAGATATCAGTAATACACGGAATGGAAACTTGGCTACACAGGAACTGAATTACAGAACAGAACAGGGTCTCAAATTTAGAAAACCAACTTATGCTTGCTTAAGGGTAAAGGTGAGTTGGGGTGCTGCATAAAACCAGAGATTGAAATGAGCACAGATAAAGTTCCTTAAGTCAAATATGGAATAGACAAGAGCTACTCCTTGCTCAACGAAATGGACTCAACACCGCATATTAAACGCCTAAGAATGTACCTGACTAGTAAGTATCGTAAAACCTATGGATTGCTATGTCTCCAAAAGAGAATCAAGCATGTGTACAGGGGCATAAACGCAGCAGTGATAGGATTGGAGAGGTTCGGTGAGCAAATGAAGACCCTTTGAAGTCATATTGCATGGTACCCATTACACGGGTCTCAACTCTCCAGGTTTAAGGTATTCTTCCTTCAGCTAAAACATGCATGTGGAACCCAAGTATGATCAACCATGTGAACGGGAGACGTGTTCAAATATGTCTCAGTTTTCCTCCCCTGGTACTCGGGTGCAACATTCCAGACGCTTTACTAACACTCTCCCCACTTGGAGAGTCAGCGCCTTTAACCTCCTGTTTGGCCCAGTTTGCAATTTCTGCGGAAGATGAACAGGAATAGCGAGAACCAATGAGAGGCTAGCTGAAGGTGTCTGGACGGGCAAATTTAACTCTCATTTCCCACCAGGAAGAGGAAATAACCAAAGGCTCAGCGTGCCGTGCCGGAACCAGATTAGGGCCTGAAGCCATCCTGCGGTGTTGCGGCCAGGTCACAAGAAAGCAAGTTGAAGAAAGGAGCTCAGGGGCACTGTAATTCACAAACCTGCAGAGTTATAAATGACAGCTATCGTCCAAAAATAGACTGAAGTAAGGATGCCAAGAGGACTTGAAAGCGGGGCAGAATTGCAGGAAACCGATTTCAGGAGGTAGACTGGAATTGCATTGAAAGCATAGGAAAAGAGGCAGAACGTCCACAATGATGCACTTGGCCAAAAAGGGCGTATGCGTTTTTTCCTGAATATATTCAGGAAAAAACGCATACGCCCTTTTTGGCCAACCAAGCAAGCTTGCAAAGGAAATCTGCACTACAATGAAGTCTCACTTCCCCCCGGTCAAAAGGGCCATCTGAAAAAAGTGTAAAATCCAGAAAGGCAAGACAGGCCATGGAAACTGGGAGCCTTGTTATGCTGATGGGCGGGATGTAAATTGCCAACAGACACTCGGGAGAAGTGTATGGTGTTTCCTGAAACATCTAAAAAACAAAGCAACAGAGCCTAGGGCACTGCCACTTATGGTCCTATAGCTTAGGGAAATTAAAATCAAAAAGACACAGCCACCCCAAAGTTTGGGATGCCTCTGTTTACAAGAACCTCGTTTACAGTACAAGTTCAACATCGCAGAAAGTGAAAAATGGATAAAGAAGTTGTGGTATTTACTTACAAAGCAATATCACTCAGCAATGAAATCTATGTCATCAGGCCCTTAGCATCACAATGAGTGGATTCAGGTATGATGATTCTAACTGAAATAAGTCACACAGAAAAAGAAACATCATAAGATATCATTAATACACGGAATGTAAACTTGGTTACACAGGAACTGAATTACAGAACAGAACAGGGTCTCAAATTTAGAAAACCAACTTATGCTTGCTTAAGGGTAAAGGTGAGTTGGGGTGCTGCATAAAACCAGAGATTGAAATGAGCACAGATAAAGTTCCTTAAGTCAAATATGGAATAGACAAGAGCTACTCCTTGCTCAACGAAATGGACTCAACACCGCATATTAAACGCCTAAGAATGTACCTGACTAGTAAGTATCGTAAAACCTATGGATTGCTATGTCTCCAAAAGAGAATCAAGCATGTGTACAGGGGCATAAACGCAGCAGTGATAGGATTGGAGAGGTTCGGTGAGCAAATGAAGACCCTTTGAAGTCATATTGCATGGTACCCATTACACGGGTCTCAACTCTCCAGGTTTAAGGTATTCTTCCTTCAGCTAAAACATGCATGTGGAACCCAAGTATGATCAACCATGTGAACGGGAGACGTGTTCAAATATGTCTCAGTTTTCCTCCCCTGGTACTCGGGTGCAACATTCCAGACGCTTTACTAACACTCTCCCCACTTGGAGAGTCAGCGCCTTTAACCTCCTGTTTGGCCCAGTTTGCAATTTCTGCGGAAGATGAACAGAAATAGCGAGAACCAATGAGAGGCTAGCTGAAGGTGTCTGGACGGGCAAATTTAACTCTCATTTCCCACCAGGAAGAGGAAATAACCAAAGGCTCAGCGTGCCGTGCCGGAACCAGATTAGGGCCTGAAGCCATCCTGCGGTGATGTGGCCAGGTCACAAGAAAGCAAGTTGAAGAAAGGAGCTCAGGGGCACTGTAATTCACAAACCTGCAGAGTTATAAATGACAGCTATCGTCCAAAAATAGACTGAAGTAAGGCTGCCAAGAGGACTTGAAAGCGGGGCAGAATTGCAGGAAACCGATTTCAGGAGGTAGACTGGAATTGCATTGAAAGCATAGGAAAAGAGGCAGAACGTCCACAATGATGCACTTGGCCAAAAAGGGCGTATGCGTTTTTTCCTGAATATATTCAGGAAAAAACGCATACGCCCTTTTTGGCCAACCAAGCAAGCTTGCAAAGGAAATCTGCACTACAATGAAGTCTCACTTCCCCCCGGTCAAAACGGCCATCTGAAAAAAGTGTAAAATCCAGAAAGGCAGGACAGGCCATGGAGAACTGGGAGCCTTGTTATGCTGATGGGCGGGATGTAAATTGCCAACAACCCCTCGGGAGAAGTGTATGGTGTTTCCTGAAACATCTAAAAAACAAAGCAACAGAACCTAGGGCACTTCCACTTATGGTCCTATAGCTTAGGGAAATTAAAATCAAAAAGACACAGCCACCCCAAAGTTTGGAACGGCTCTGTTTACAAGAACCTCGTTTACAGTACAAGTTCAACATCGCAGAAAGTGAAAAATGGATAAAGAAGTTGTGGTATTTACTTACAAAGCAATATCACTCAGCAATGAAATCTGTGTCATCAGGCCCTTAGCAGCACAATGAGTGGATTCAGGTATGATGATTCTAACCAAAATAAGTCACACAGAAAAAGAAACATCATAAGATATCAGTAATACACGGAATGGAAACTTGGCTACACAGGAACTGAATTACAGAACAGAACAGGGTCTCAAATTTAGAAAACCAACTTATTCTTGCTTAAGGGTAAAGGTGAGTTGGGGTGCTGCATAAAACCAGAGATTGAAATGAGCACAGATAAAGTTCCTTAAGCCAAATATGGAATAGACAAGAGCTACTCCTTGCTCAACGAAATGGACTCAACACCCCATATTCAACGCCTAAGAATGTACCTGACTAGTAAGTATCTTAAAACCTATGGATTGCTATGTCTCCGAAAGAGAATCAAGCATGTGTACAGGGGCATAAACGCAGCAGTGATATTATTGGAGAGGTTCGGTGAGCAAATGAAGACCCTTTGAATCATATTGCATGGTACCCATTCCACGGGTTTCAACTACCCAGGTTTAAGGTATTCTTCCTTCAGCTAAAACATGTATGTGGAACCTAGAGTATGATCAACCATGTGATCGGGAGTCGTGTTCAAATATGTCTCAGTTTTCCTCCCCTGGTACTCGGGTGCAACATTCCAGACGCTTTACTAACACTCTCCCCACTTGGAGAGTCAGTCCCTTTAACCTCCTGTTTGGCCCAGTTTGCAATTTCTGCGGAAGATGAACAGGAATAGCGAGAACCAATGAGAGGCTAGCTGGAGGTGTCTGGACGGGCAAATTTAACTCTCATTTCCCACCAGGAAGAGGAATTAACCAAAGGCTCAGCGTGCCGGGCCGGAACCAGATTAGGGCCTGAAGCCATCCTGCGGTGTTGCGGCCAGGTCACAAGAAAGCGAGTTGAAGAAAGGAGCTCAGGGGCACTGTAATGCACAAACCTGCAGAGTTATAAATGACAGCTATCGTCCAAAAATAGACTGAAGTAAGGCTGCCAAGAGGACTTGAAAGCGGGGCAGAATTGCAGGAAACCGATTTCTGGAGGTAGACTGGAATTGCATTGAAAGCATAGGAAAAGAGGCAGAACGTCCACAATGATGCACTTGGCCAAAAAGGGCGTATGCGTTTTTTCCTGAATATATTCAGGAAAAAACGCATACGCCCTTTTTGGCCAACCAAGCAAGCTTGCAAAGGAAATCTGCACTACAATGAAGTCTCACTTCCCCCCGGTCAAAAGGGCCATCTGAAAAAAGTGTAAAATCCAGAAAGGCAGGACAGGCCATGGAGAACTGGGAGCCTTGTTATGCTGATGGGCGGGATGTAAATTGCCAACAGACACTCGGGAGAAGTGTATGGTGTTTCCTGAAACATCTAAAAAACAAAGCAACAGAGCCTAGGGCACTGCCAGTTATGGTCCTATAGCTTAGGGAAATTAAAATCAAAAAGACACAGCCACCCCAAAGTTTGGGATGCCACTGTTTACAAGAACCTCGTTTACAGTACAAGTTCAACATCGCAGAAAGTGAAAAATGGATAAAGAAGTTGTGGTATTTACTTACAAAGCAATATCACTCAGCAATGAAATCTATGTCATCAGGCCCTTAGCATCACAATGAGTGGATTCAGTTATGATGATTCTAACTGAAATAAGTCACACAGAAAAAGAAACATCATAAGATATCAGTAATACACGGAATGTAAACTTGGCTACACAGGAACTGAATGACAGAACAGAACAGGTTCTCAAATTTAGAAAACCAACTTATGCTTGCTTAAGGGTAAAGGTGAGTTGGGGTGCTGCATAAAACCAGAGATTGAAATGAGCACAGATAAAGTTCCTTAAGTCAAATATGGAATAGACAAGAGCTACTCCTTGCTCAACGAAATGGACTCAACACCGCATATTAAACGCCTAAGAATGTACCTGACTAGTAAGTATCTTAAAACCTATGGATTGCTATGTCTCCGAAAGAGAATCAAGCATGTGTAGAGGGGCATAAACGCAGCAGTGATAGGATTGGAGAGGTTCGGTGAGCAAATGAAGACCCTTTGAAGTCATATTGCATGGTACCCATTCCACGGGTTTCAACTACCCAGGTTTAAGGTATTCTTCCTTCAGCTAAAACATGCATGTGGAACCCAAGTATGATCAACCATGTGAACGGGAGACGTGTTCAAATATGTCTCAGTTTTCCTCCCCTGGTACTCGGGTGCAACATTCCAGACGCTTTACTAACACTCTCCCCACTTGGAGAGTCAGCGCCTTTAACCTCCTGTTTGGCCCAGTTTGCAATTTCTGCGGAAGATGAACAGGAATAGCGAGAACCAATGAGAGGCTAGCTGAAGGTGTCTGGACGGGCAAATTTAACTCTCATTTCCCACCAGGAAGAGGAAATAACCAAAGGCTCAGCGTGCCGTGCCGGAACCAGATTAGGGCCTGAAGCCATCCTGCGGTGTTGCGGCCAGGTCACAAGAAAGCAAGTTGAAGAAAGGAGCTCAGGGGCACTGTAATTCACAAACCTGCAGAGTTATAAATGACAGCTATCGTCCAAAAATAGACTGAAGTAAGGATGCCAAGAGGACTTGAAAGCGGGGCAGAATTGCAGGAAACCGATTTCAGGAGGTAGACTGGAATTGCATTGAAAGCATAGGAAAAGAGGCAGAACGTCCACAATGATGCACTTGGCCAAAAAGGGCGTATGCGTTTTTTCCTGAATATATTCAGGAAAAAACGCATACGCCCTTTTTGGCCAACCAAGCAAGCTTGCAAAGGAAATCTGCACTACAATGAAGTCTCACTTCCCCCCGGTCAAAAGGGCCATCTGAAAAAAGTGTAAAATCCAGAAAGGCAAGACAGGCCATGGAGAACTGGGAGCCTTGTTATGCTGATGGGCGGGATGTAAATTGCCAACAGACACTCGGGAGAAGTGTATGGTGTTTCCTGAAACATCTAAAAAACAAAGCAACAGAGCCTAGGGCACTGCCACTTATGGTCCTATAGCTTAGGGAAATTAAAATCAAAAAGACACAGCCACCCCAAAGTTTGGGATGCCTCTGTTTACAAGAACCTCGTTTACAGTACAAGTTCAACATCGCAGAAAGTGAAAAATGGATAAAGAAGTTGTGGTATTTACTTACAAAGCAATATCACTCAGCAATGAAATCTATGTCATCAGGCCCTTAGCATCACAATGAGTGGATTCAGGTATGATGATTCTAACTGAAATAAGTCACACAGAAAAAGAAACATCATAAGATATCATTAATACACGGAATGTAAACTTGGTTACACAGGAACTGAATTACAGAACAGAACAGGGTCTCAAATTTAGAAAACCAACTTATGCTTGCTTAAGGGTAAAGGTGAGTTGGGGTGCTGCATAAAACCAGAGATTGAAATGAGCACAGATAAAGTTCCTTAAGTCAAATATGGAATAGACAAGAGCTACTCCTTGCTCAACGAAATGGACTCAACACCGCATATTAAACGCCTAAGAATGTACCTGACTAGTAAGTATCGTAAAACCTATGGATTGCTATGTCTCCAAAAGAGAATCAAGCATGTGTACAGGGGCATAAACGCAGCAGTGATAGGATTGGAGAGGTTCGGTGAGCAAATGAAGACCCTTTGAAGTCATATTGCATGGTACCCATTACACGGGTCTCAACTCTCCAGGTTTAAGGTATTCTTCCTTCAGCTAAAACATGCATGTGGAACCCAAGTATGATCAACCATGTGAACGGGAGACGTGTTCAAATATGTCTCAGTTTTCCTCCCCTGGTACTCGGGTGCAACATTCCAGACGCTTTACTAACACTCTCCCCACTTGGAGAGTCAGCGCCTTTAACCTCCTGTTTGGCCCAGTTTGCAATTTCTGCGGAAGATGAACAGAAATAGCGAGAACCAATGAGAGGCTAGCTGAAGGTGTCTGGACGGGCAAATTTAACTCTCATTTCCCACCAGGAAGAGGAAATAACCAAAGGCTCAGCGTGCCGTGCCGGAACCAGATTAGGGCCTGAAGCCATCCTGCGGTGATGTGGCCAGGTCACAAGAAAGCAAGTTGAAGAAAGGAGCTCAGGGGCACTGTAATTCACAAACCTGCAGAGTTATAAATGACAGCTATCGTCCAAAAATAGACTGAAGTAAGGCTGCCAAGAGGACTTGAAAGCGGGGCAGAATTGCAGGAAACCGATTTCAGGAGGTAGACTGGAATTGCATTGAAAGCATAGGAAAAGAGGCAGAACGTCCACAATGATGCACTTGGCCAAAAAGGGCGTATGCGTTTTTTCCTGAATATATTCAGGAAAAAATGCATACGCCCTTTTTGGCCAACCAAGCAAGCTTGCAAAGGAAATCTGCACTACAATGAAGTCTCACTTCCCCCCGGTCAAAACGGCCATCTGAAAAAAGTGTAAAATCCAGAAAGGCAGGACAGGCCATGGAGAACTGGGAGCCTTGTTATGCTGATGGGCGGGATGTAAATTGCCAACAACCACTCGGGAGAAGTGTATGGTGTTTCCTGAAACATCTAAAAAACAAAGCAACAGAACCTAGGGCACTTCCACTTATGGTCCTATAGCTTAGGGAAATTAAAATCAAAAAGACACAGCCACCCCAAAGTTTGGAACGGCTCTGTTTACAAGAACCTCGTTTACAGTACAAGTTCAACATCGCAGAAAGTGAAAAATGGATAAAGAAGTTGTGGTATTTACTTACAAAGCAATATCACTCAGCAATGAAATCTGTGTCATCAGGCCCTTAGCAGCACAATGAGTGGATTCAGGTATGATGATTCTAACCGAAATAAGTCACACAGAAAAAGAAACATCATAAGATATCAGTAATACACGGAATGGAAACTTGGCTACACAGGAACTGAATTACAGAACAGAACAGGGTCTCAAATTTAGAAAACCAACTTATTCTTGCTTAAGGGTAAAGGTGAGTTGGGGTGCTGCATAAAACCAGAGATTGAAATGAGCACAGATAAAGTTCCTTAAGCCAAATATGGAATAGACAAGAGCTACTCCTTGCTCAACGAAATGGACTCAACACCCCATATTCAACGCCTAAGAATGTACCTGACTAGTAAGTATCTTAAAACCTATGGATTGCTATGTCTCCGAAAGAGAATCAAGCATGTGTACAGGGGCATAAACGCAGCAGTGATATTATTGGAGAGGTTCGGTGAGCAAATGAAGACCCTTTGAAGTCATATTGCATGGTATCCATTCCACGGGTTTCAACTACCCAGGTTTAAGGTATTCTTCCTTCAGCTAAAACATGTATGTGGAACCTAGAGTATGATCAACCATGTGATCGGGAGTCGTGTTCAAATATGTCTCAGTTTTCCTCCCCTGGTACTCGGGTGCAACATTCCAGACGCTTTACTAACACTCTCCCCACTTGGAGAGTCAGTCCCTTTAACCTCCTGTTTGGCCCAGTTTGCAATTTCTGCGGAAGATGAACAGGAATAGCGAGAACCAATGAGAGGCTAGCTGGAGGTGTCTGGACGGGCAAATTTAACTCTCATTTCCCACCAGGAAGAGGAATTAACCAAAGGCTCAGCGTGCCGGGCCGGAACCAGATTAGGGCCTGAAGCCATCCTGCGGTGTTGCGGCCAGGTCACAAGAAAGCGAGTTGAAGAAAGGAGCTCAGGGGCACTGTAATTCACAAACCTGCAGACTTATAAATGACAGCTATCGTCCAAAAATAGACTGAAGTAAGGCTGCCAAGAGGACTTGAAAGCGGGGCAGAATTGCAGGAAACCGATTTCTGGAGGTAGACTGGAATTGCATTGAAAGCATAGGAAAAGAGGCAGAACGTCCACAATGATGCACTTGGCCAAAAAGGGCGTATGCGTTTTTTCCTGAATATATTCAGGAAAAAACGCATACGCCCTTTTTGGCCAACCAAGCAAGCTTGCAAAGGAAATCTGCACTACAATGAAGTCTCACTTCCCCCCGGTCAAAAGGGCCATCTGAAAAAAGTGTAAAATCCAGAAAGGCAGGACAGGCCATGGAGAACTGGGAGCCTTGTTATGCTGATGGGCGGGATGTAAATTGCCAACAGACACTCGGGAGAAGTGTATGGTGTTTCCTGAAACATCTAAAAAACAAAGCAACAGAGCCTAGGGCACTGCCAGTTATGGTCCTATAGCTTAGGGAAATTAAAATCAAAAAGACACAGCCACCCCAAAGTTTGGGATGCCACTGTTTACAAGAACCTCGTTTACAGTACAAGTTCAACATCGCAGAAAGTGAAAAATGGATAAAGAAGTTGTGGTATTTACTTACAAAGCAATATCACTCAGCAATGAAATCTATGTCATCAGGCCCTTAGCATCACAATGAGTGGATTCAGTTATGATGATTCTAACTGAAATAAGTCACACAGAAAAAGAAACATCATAAGATATCAGTAATACACGGAATGTAAACTTGGCTACACAGGAACTGAATGACAGAACAGAACAGGTTCTCAAATTTAGAAAACCAACTTATGCTTGCTTAAGGGTAAAGGTGAGTTGGGGTGCTGCATAAAACCAGAGATTGAAATGAGCACAGATAAAGTTCCTTAAGTCAAATATGGAATAGACAAGAGCTACTCCTTGCTCAACGAAATGGACTCAACACCGCATATTAAACGCCTAAGAATGTACCTGACTAGTAAGTATCTTAAAACCTATGGATTGCTATGTCTCCGAAAGAGAATCAAGCATGTGTAGAGGGGCATAAACGCAGCAGTGATAGGATTGGAGAGGTTCGGTGAGCAAATGAAGACCCTTTGAAGTCATATTGCATGGTACCCATTCCACGGGTTTCAACTACCCAGGTTTAAGGTATTCTTCCTTCAGCTAAAACATGCATGTGGAACCTAGAGTATGATCAACCATGTGAATGGGAGACGTGTTCAAATATGTCTCAGTTTTCGTACCCTGGTACTTGGGTGCAACATTCCAGACGCTTTACTAACACTCTCCCGACTTGGAGAGTCAGTCCCTTTGACCTCCTGTTTGGCCCAGTTTGCAATTTCTGCGGAAGATGAACAGGAATAGTGAGAACCAATGAGAGACTAGCTGGAGGTGTCTGGACGGGCAAATTTAACTCTCATTTCCCACCAGGAAGAGGAAATAACCAAAGGCTCAGCGTTCCGTACCAGAATCAGATTAGGGCCTGAAGCCATCCTGCGGTGTTGCGGCCAGCTCAAAAGAAAGCGAGTTGAAGAAAGGAGCTCAGGGGCACTGTAATTCACAAACATGCAGAGTTATAAATGACAGCTATCGTCCAAAAATAGACTGAAGTAAGGCTGCCAAGAGGACTTGAAAGCGGGGCAGAATTGCAGGAAACCGATTTCAGGAGGTAGACTGGAATTGCATTGAAAGCATAGGAAAAGAGGCAGAACGTCCACAATGATGCACTTGGCCAAAAAGGGCGTATGCGTTTTTTCCTGAATATATTCAGGAAAAAACGCATACGCCCTTTTTGGCCAACCAAGCAAGCTTGCAAAGGAAATCTGCACTACAATGAAGTCTCACTTCCCCCCGGTCAAAAGGGCCATCTGAAAAAAGTGTAAAATCCAGAAAGGCAGGACAGGCCATGGAGAACTGGGAGCCTTGTTATGCTGATGGGCGGGATGTAAATTGCCAACAACCACTCGGGAGACGTGTATGGTGTTTCCTGAAACATCTAAAAAACAAAGCAACAGAACCTAGGGCACTTCCACTTATGGTCCTATAGCTTAGGGAAATTAAAATCAAAAAGACACAGCCACCCCAAAGTTTGGATCGGCTCTGTTTACAAGAACCTCGTTTACAGTACAAGTTCAACATCGCAGAAAGTGAAAAATGGATAAAGAAGTTGTGGTATTTACTTACAAAGCAATATCACTCAGCAATGAAATCTGTGTCATCAGGCCCTTAGCAGCACAATGAGTGGATTCAGGTATGATGATTCTAACTGAAATAAGTCACACAGAAAAAGAAACATCATAAGATATCAGTAATACACGGAATGTAAAGTTGGCTACACAGGAACTGAATTACAGAACAGAACAGGTTCTCAAATTTAGAAAACCAACTTATGCTTGCTTAAGGGTAAAGACGAGTTGGGGTGCTGCATAAAACCAGAGATTGAAAAGAGCACAGATAAAGTTCCTTAAGCCAAATATGGAATAGACAAGAGCTACTCCTTGCTCAACGAAATGGACTCAACACCCCATATTAAACGCCTAAGAATGTAACTGACTAGTAAGTATCTTAAAACCTATGGATTGCTATGTCTCCGAAAGAGAATCAAGCATGTGTACAGGGGCATAAACGCAGCAGTGATAGGATTGGAGAGGTTCGGTGAGCAAATGAAGACCCTTTGAAGTCATATTGCATGGTACCCATTCCACGGGTTTCAACTACCCAGGTTTAAGGTATTCTTCCTTCAGCTAAAATATGCATGTGGAACCCAGAGTATGATCAACCATGTGATCGGGAGACGTGTTCAAATATGTCCCAGTTTTCGTACCCTGGTACTCGGGTGCAACATTCCAGACGCTTTACTAACACTCTCCCGACTTGGAGAGTCAGTCCCTTTAACCTCCTGTTTGGCCCAGTTTGCAATTTCTGCGGAAGATGAACAGGAATAGCGAGAACCAATGAGAGGCTAGCTGGAGGTGTCTGGACGGGCAAATTTAACTCTCATTTCCCACCAGGAAGAGGAATTAACCAAAGGCTCAGCGTGCCGTGCCGGAACCATATTAGGGCCTGAAGCCATCCTGCGGTGTTGCGGCCAGCTCAAAAGAAAGCGAGTTGAAGAAAGGAGCTCAGGGGCACTGTAATTCACAAACCTGCAGAGTTATAAATGACAGCTATCGTCCAAAAATAGACTGAAGTAAGGCTGCCAAGAGGACTTGAAAGCGGGTCAGAATTGCAGGAAACCGATTTCAGAAGGTAGACTGGAACTGCATTGAAAGCATAGGAAAAGAGGCAGAACGTCCACAATGATGCACTTGGCCAAAAAGGGCGTATGCGTTTTTTCCTGAATATATTCAGGAAAAAACGCATACGCCCTTTTTGGCCAACCAAGCAAGCTTGCAAAGGAAATCTGCACTACAATGAAGTCTCAATTCCTCCCGGTCAAAAGGGCCATCTGAAAAAAGTGTAAAATCCAGAAAGGCAGGACAGGCCATGGAGAACTGGGAGCCTTGTTATGCTGATGGGCGGGATGTAAATTACCAACAGACACTCAGGAGAAGTGTATGGTGTTTCCTGAAACATCTAAAAAACAAAGCAACAGAGCCTAGGGCACTGCCACTTATGGTCCTATAGCTTAGGGAAATTAAAATCAAAAAGACACAGCCACCCCAAAGTTTGGGACGCCTCTGTTTACAAGAACCTCGTTTACAGTACAAGTTCAACATCGCAGAAAGTGAAAAATGGATAAAGAAGTTGTGGTATTTACATACAAAGCAATATCACTCAGCAATGAAATCTATGTCATCAGGCCCTTAGGAGCACAATGAGTGGATTCAGGTATGATGATTCTAACTGAAATAAGTCACACAGAAAAAGAAACATCATAAGATATCACTAATACACGGAATGTAAACTTGGCTACACAGGAACTGAATTCCAAAACAGAACAGTGTCTCAAATTTAAAAAACCAACTTATGCTTGCTTAAGGGGAAAGGTGAGTTGGGGTGCTGCATAAAACCAGAGATTGAAATGAGCACAGATAAAGTTCCTTAAGCCAAATATGGAATAGACAAGAGCTACTCCTTGCTCAATGAAATGGACTCAACACCGCATATTAAACGCCTAAGAATGTACCTGACTAGTAAGTATCTTAAAACCTATGGATTGCTATGTCTCCGAAAGAGAATCAAGCATGTGTACAGGGGCATAAACGCAGCAGTGATAGGATTGGAGAGGTTCGGTGAGCAAATGAAGACCCTTTGAAGTCATATTGCATGGTACCCATTCCACGGGTTTCAAATACCCAGGTTTAAGGTATTCTTCCTTCAGCTAAAACATGCATGTGGAACCTAGAGTATGATCAACCATGTGATCGGGAGACGTGTTCAAATATGTCCCAGTTTTCGTACCCTGGTACTTGGGTGCAACATTCCAGACGCTTTACTAACACTCTCCCGACTTGGAGAGTCAGTCCCTTTGACCTCCTGTTTGGCCCAGTTTGCAATTTCTGCGGAAGATGAACAGGAATAGTGAGAACCAATGAGAGACTAGCTGGAGGTGTCTAGACGGGCAAATTTAACTCTCATTTCCCACCAGGAAGAGGAAATAACCAAAGGCTCAGCGTTCCGTACCAGAATCAGATTAGGGCCTGAAGCCATCCTGCGGTGTTGCGGCCAGCTCAAAAGAAAGCGAGTTGAAGAAAGGAGCTCAGGGGCACTGTAATTCACAAACATGCAGAGTTATAAATGACAGCTATCGTCCAAAAATAGACTGAAGTAAGGCTGCCAAGAGGACTTGAAAGCAGGGCAGAATTGCAGGAAACCGATTTCAGGAGGTAGACTGGAATTGCATTGAAAGCATAGGAAAAGAGGCAGAACGTCCACAATGATGCACTTGGCCAAAAAGGGCGTATGCGTTTTTTCCTGAATATATTCAGGAAAAAACGCATACGCCCTTTTTGGCCAACCAAGCAAGCTTGCAAAGGAAATCTGCACTACAATGAAGTCTCACTTCCCCCAGGGCAAAAGGGCCATCTGAAAAAAGTGTAAAATCCAGAAAGGCAGGACAGGCCATGGAGAACTGGGAGCCTTGTTATGCTGATGGGCGGGATGTAAATTGCCAACAACCACTCGGGAGAAGTGTATGGTGTTTCCTGAAACATCTAAAAAACAAAGCAACAGAACCTAGGGCACTTCCACTTATGGTCCTATAGCTTAGGGAAATTAAAATCAAAAAGACACAGCCACCCCAAAGTTTGGATCGGCTCTGTTTACAAGAACCTCGTTTACAGTACAAGTTCAACATCGCAGAAAGTGAAAAATGGATAAAGAAGTTGTGGTATTTACTTACAAAGCAATATCACTCAGCAATGAAATCTGTGTCATCAGGCCCTTAGCAGCACAATGAGTGGATTCAGGTATGATGATTCTAACTGAAATAAGTCACACAGAAAAAGAAACATCATAAGATATCAGTAATACACGGAATGTAAAGTTGGCTACACAGGAACTGAATGACAGAACAGAACAGGTTCTCAAATTTAGAAAACCAACTTATGCTTGCTTAAGGGTAAAGATGAGTTGGGGTGCTGCATAAAACCAGAGATTGAAATGAGCACAGATAAAGTTCCTTAAGCCAAATATGGAATAGACAAGAGCTACTCCTTGCTCAACGAAATGGACTCAACACCCCATATTAAACGCCTAAGAATGTACCTGACTAGTAAGTATCTTAAAACCTATGGATTGCTATGTCTCCGAAAGAGAATCAAGCATGTGTACAGGGGCATAAACGCAGCAGTGATAGGATTGGAGAGGTTCGGTGAGCAAATGAAGACCCTTTGAAGTCATATTGCATGGTACCCATTCCACGGGTTTCAAATACACAGGTTTAAGGTATTCTTCCTTCAGCTAAAATATGCATGTGGAACCCAGAGTATGATCAACCATGTGATCGGGAGACGTGTTCAAATATGTCCCAGTTTTCGTACCCTGGTACTCGGGTGCAACATTCCAGACGCTTTACTAACACTCTCCCGACTTGGAGAGTCAGTCCCTTTAACCTCCTGTTTGGCCCAGTTTGCAATTTCTGCGGAAGATGAACAGGAATAGCGAGAACCAATGAGAGGCTAGCTGGAGGTGTCTGGACGGGCAAATTTAACTCTCATTTCCCACCAGGAAGAGGAATTAACCAAAGGCTCAGCGTGCCGTGCCGGAACCAGATTAGGGCCTGAAGCCATCCTGCGGTGTTGCGGCCAGCTCAAAAGAAAGCGAGTTGAAGAAAGGAGCTCAGGGGCACTGTAATTCACAAACCTGCAGAGTTATAAATGACAGCTATCGTCCAAAAATAGACTGAAGTAAGGCTGCCAAGAGGACTTGAAAGCGGGGCAGAATTGCAGGAAACCGATTTCAGAAGGTAGACTGGAACTGCATTGAAAGCATAGGAAAAGAGGCAGAACGTCCACAATGATGCACTTGGCCAAAAAGGGCGTATGCGTTTTTTCCTGAATATATTCAGGAAAAAACGCATACGCCCTTTTTGGCCAACCAAGCAAGCTTGCAAAGGAAATCTGCACTACAATGAAGTCTCAATTCCTCCCGGTCAAAAGGGCCATCTGAAAAAAGTGTAAAATCCAGAAAGGCAGGACAGGCCATGGAGAACTGGGAGCCTTGTTATGCTGATGGGCGGGATGTAAATTACCAACAGACACTCAGGAGAAGTGTATGGTGTTTCCTGAAACATCTAAAAAACAAAGCAACAGAGCCTAGGGCACTGCCACTTATGGTCCTATAGCTTAGGGAAATTAAAATCAAAAAGACACAGCCACCCCAAAGTTTGGGATGCCTCTGTTTACAAGAACCTCGTTTACAGTACAAGTTCAACATCGCAGAAAGTGAAAAATGGATAAAGAAGTTGTGGTATTTACTTACAAAGCAATATCACTCAGCAATGAAATCTATGTCATCAGGCCCTTAGGAGCACAATGAGTGGATTCAGGTATGATGATTCTAACTGAAATAAGTCACACAGAAAAAGAAACATCATAAGATATCACTAATACACGGAATGTAAACTTGGCTACACAGGAACTGAATTCCAAAACAGAACAGTGTCTCAAATTTAAAAAACCAACTTATGCTTGCTTAAGGGTAAAGGTGAGTTGGGGTGCTGCATAAAACCAGAGATTGAAATGAGCACAGATAAAGTTCCTTAAGCCAAATATGGAATAGACAAGAGCTACTCCTTGCTCAATGAAATGGACTCAACACCGCATATTAAACGCCTAAGAATGTACCTGACTAGTAAGTATCTTAAAACCTATGGATTGCTATGTCTCCGAAAGAGAATCAAGCATGTGTACAGGGGCATAAACGCAGCAGTGATAGGATTGGAGAGGTTCGGTGAGCAAATGAAGACCCTTTGAAGTCATATTGCATGGTACCCATTCCACGCGTTTCAACTACCCAGGTTTAAGGTATTCTTCCTTCAGCTAAAACATGCATGTGGAACCTAGAGTATGATCAACCATGTGATCGGGAGACGTGTTCAAATATTTCCCAGTTTTCGTACCCTGGTACTCGGGTGCAACATTCCAGACGCTTTACTAACACTCTCCCGACTTGGAGAGTCAGTCCCTTTAACCTCCTGTTTGGCCCAGTTTGCAATTTCTGCGGAAGATGAACAGGAATAGCGAGAATCAATGAGAGGCTAGCTGAAGGTGTCTGGACGGGCAAATTTAACTCTCATTTCCCACCAGGAAGAGGAATTAACCAAAGGCTCAGCATGCCGTGCCGGAACCAGATTAGGGCCTGAAGCCATCCTGCGGTGTTGCGGCCAGGTCACAAGAAAGCGAGTTGAAGAAAGGAGCTCAGGGGCACTGTAATTCACAAACCTGCAGAGTTATAAATGACAGCTATCGTCCAAAAATAGACTGAAGTAAGGCTGCCAAGAGGACTTGAAAGCAGGGCAGAATTGCAGGAAACCGATTTCAGGAGGTAGACTGGAATTGCATTGAAAGCATAGGAAAAGAGGCAGAACGTCCACAATGATGCACTTGGCCAAAAAGGGCGTATGCGTTTTTTCCTGAATATATTCAGGAAAAAACACATACGCCCTTTTTGGCCAACCAAGCAAGCTTGCAAAGGAAATCTGCACTACAATGAAGTCTCACTTCCCCCCGGTCAAAAGGGCCATCTGAAAAAAGTGTAAAATCCAGAAAGGCAGGACAGGCCATGGAGAACTGGGAGCCTTGTTATGCTGATGGGCGGGATGTAAATTGCCAACAGACACTCGGGAGAAGTGTATGGTGTTTCCTGAAACATCTAAAAAACAAACCAACAGAGCCTAGGGCACTTCCACTTATGGTCCTATAGCTTAGGGAAATTAAAATCAAAAAGACACAGCCACCCCAAAATTTGGGACGCCTCTGTTTACAAGAACCTCGTTTACAGTACAAGTTCAACATCGCAGAAAGTGAAAAATGGATAAAGAAGTTGTGGTATTTACTTATAAAGCAATATCACTCAGCAATGAAATCTATGTCATCAGGCCCTTAGCAGCACAATGAGTGGATTCAGGTATGATGATTCTAACTGAAATAAGTCACACAGAAAAAGAAACATCATAAGGTATCAGTAATACACGGAATGTAAACTTGGCTACACAGGAACTGAATTACAGAACAGAACAGGGTCTCAAATTTAGAAAACCAACTTATGCTTGCTTAAGGGTAAAGGTGAGTTGGGGTGCTGCATAAACCCAGAGATTGAAATGAGCACAGATAAAGTTCCTTAAGCCAAATATGGAGTAGACAAGAGCTACTCCTTGCTCAACGAAATGGACTCAACACCCCATATTAAACGCCTAAGAATGTACCTGACTAGTAAGTATCTTAAAACCTATGGATTGCTATGTCTCCGAAAGAGAATCAAGCATGTGTACAGGGGCATAAACGCAGCAGTGATAGGATTGGAGAGGTTCGGTGAGCAAATGAAGACCCTTTGAAGTCATATTGCATGGTACCCATTCCACGGGTTTCAAATACACAGGTTTAAGGTATTCTTCCTTCAGCTAAAACATGCATGTGGAACCCAAGTATGATCAACCATGTGAACGGGAGACGTGTTCAAATATGTCTCAGTTTTCCTCCCCTGGTACTCGGGTGCAACATTCCAGACGCTTTACTAACACTCTCCCCACTTGGAGAGTCAGTCCCTTTAACTTCCTGTTTGGCCCAGTTTGCAATTTCTGTGGAAGATGAACAGGAATAGCGAGAACCAATGAGAGGCTAGCTGCAGGTGTCTGGACGGGCAAATTTAACTCTCATTTCCCACCAGGAAGAGGAATTAACCAAAGGCTCAGCGTGCCGTACTGGAACCAGATTAGGGCCTGAAGCCATCCTGCGGTGTTGCGGCCAGCTCAAAAGAAAGCGAGTTGAAGAAAGGAGCTCAGGGGCACTGTAATTCACAAACCTGCAGAGTTATAAATGACAGCTATCGTCCAAAAATAGACTGAAGTAAGGCTGCCAAGAGGACTTGAAAGCGGGGCAGAATTGCAGGAAACCGATTTCAGGAGGTAGACTGGAATTGCATTGAAAGCATAGGAAAAGAGGCAGAACGTCCACAATGATGCACTTGGCCAAAAAGGGCGTATATGTTTTTTCCTGAATATATTCAGGAAAAAACGCATACGCCCTTTTTGGCCAACCAAGCAAGCTTGCAAAGGAAATCTGCACTACAATGAAGTCTCACTTCCCCCCGGTCAAAAGGGCCATCTGAAAAAAGTGTAAAATCCAGAAAGGCAGGACAGGCCATGGAGAACTGGGAGCCTTGTTATGCTGATGGGCGGGATGTAAATTGCCAACAACCACTCGGGAGAAGTGTATGGTGTTTCCTGAAACATCTAAAAAACAAAGCAACAGAACCTAGGGCACTTCCACTTATGGTCCTATAGCTTAGGGAAATTAAAATCAAAAAGACACAGCCACCCCAAAGTTTGGAACGGCTCTGTTTACAAGAACCTCGTTTACAGTACAAGTTCAACATCGCAGAAAGTGAAAAATGGATAAAGAAGTTGTGGTATTTACTTACAAAGCAATATCACTCAGCAGTGAAATCTGTGTCATCAGGCCCTTAGCAGCACAATGAGTGGATTCAGGTACGATGATTCTAACTGAAGTAAGTCACACAGAAAAAGAAACATCATAAGATATCAGTAATACACGGAATGTAAACTTGGCTACACAGGAACTGCATTCCAGAACAGAACAGGGACTCAAATTTAGAAAACCAACTTATGCTTGCTTAAGGGTAAAGGTGAGTTGGGGTGCTGCATAAAACCAGAGATTGAAATGAGCACAGATAAAGTTCCTTAAGCCAAATATGGAATAGACAAGAGCTACTCCTTGCTCAACGAAATGGACTCAAAACCCCATATTAAACCCCTAAGAATGTACCTGACTAGTAAGTATCTTAAAACCTATGGATTGCTATGTCTCCAAAAGAGAATCAAGCGTGTGTACAGGGGCATAAACGCAGCAGTGATAGGATTGGAGAGGTTCGGTGAGCAAATGAAGACCCTTTGAAGTCATATTGCATGGTACCCATTACACGGGTCTCAACTCTCCAGGTTTAAGGTATTCTTCCTTCAGCTAAAACATGCATGTGGAACCCAGAGTATGATCAACCATGTGAACGGGAGACGTGTTCAAATATGTCTCAGGTTTCCTCCCCTGGTACTCGGGTGCAACATTCCAGACGCTTTACTAACACTCTCCCCACTTGGAGAGTCAGCGCCTTTAACCTCCTGTTTGGCCCAGTTTGCAATTTCTGCGGAAGATGAACAGGAATAGCAAGAACCAATGAGAGACTAGCTGGAGGTGTCTGGACGGGCAAATTTAACTCTCATTTCCCACCAGGAAGAGGAAATAACCAAAGGCTCAGCGTGCCGTACCGGAACCAGATTAGGGCCTGAAGCCATCCTGCGGTGTTGCGGCCAGCTCAAAAGAAAGCGAGTTGAAGAAAGGAGCTCAGGGGCACTGTAATTCACAAACCTGCAGAGTTATAAATGACAGCTATCGTCCAAAAATAGACTGAAGTAAGGCTGCCAAGAGGACTTGAAAGCGGGGCAGAATTGCAGGAAACCGATTTCAGGAGGTAGACTGGAATTGCATTGAAAGCATAGGAAAAGAGGCAGAACGTCCACAATGATGCACTTGGCCAAAAAGGGCGTATACGTTTTTTCCTGAATATATTCAGGAAAAAACGCATACGCCCTTTTTGGCCAACCAAGCAAGCTTGCAAAGGAAATCTGCACTACAATGAAGTCTCACTTCCCCCAGGGCAAAAGGGCCATCTGAAAAAAGTGTAAAATCCAGAAAGGCAGGACAGGCCATGGAGAACTGGGAGCCTTGTTATGCTGATGGGCGGGATGTAAATTGCCAACAACCACTCGGGAGAAGTGTATGGTGTTTCCTGAAACATCTAAAAAACAAAGCAACAGAGCCTAGGGCACTTCCACTTATGGTCCTATAGCTTAGGGAAATTAAAATCAAAAAGACACAGCCACCCCAAAGTTTGGGACGCCTCCGTTTACAAGAACCTCGTTTACCGTACAAGTTCAATATCACAGAAAGTGAAAAATGGATAAAGAACTTGTGGTACTTACGTACAATGCAGTATCACTCAGCAATGAAATCTATGTCATCAGGCCCGTAGCAGCATAATGAGTGGATTCAGGTACGATGATTCTAACTGAAATAAGTCACACAGAAAAAGAAACATCATAAGATATCACTAATACACGGAATGTAAACTTGGCTACACAGGAACTGCATTCCAAAACAGAACAGGGTCTCAAATTTAGAAAACCAACTTAAGCTTGCTTAAGGGGAAAGGTGAGTTGGGGTGCTGCATAAAACCAGAGATTGAAATGAGCACAGATAAAGTTCCTTAAGTCAAATATGGAATAGACAAGAGCTACTCCTTGCTCAATGAAATGGACTCAACACCGCATATTAAACACCTAAGAATGTACCTGACTAGTAAGTATCTTAAAACCTATGGATTGCTATGTCTCCGAAAGAGAATCAAGCATGTGTACAGGGGCATAAACGCAGCAGTGATAGGATTGGAGAGGTTCGGTGAGCAAATGAAGACCCTTTGAAGTCATATTGCATGGTACCCATTCCACGCGTTTCAACTACCCAGGTTTAAGGTATTCTTCCTTCAGCTAAAACATGCATGTGGAACCTAGAGTATGATCAACCATGTGATCGGGAGACGTGTTCAAATATGTCTCAGTTTTCCTCCCCTGGTACTCGGGTGCAACATTCCAGACGCTTTACTAACACTCTCCCCACTTGGAGAGTCAGTCCCTTTAACCTCCTGTTTGGCCCAGTTTGCAATTTCTGCGGAAGATGAACAGGAATAGCGAGAACCAATGAGAGGCTAGCTGGAGGTGTCTGGACGGGCAAATTTAACTCTCATTTCCCACCAGGAAGAGGAATTAACCAAAGGCTCAGCGTGCCGTGCCGGAATCAGATTAGGGCCTGAAGCCATCCTGCGGTGTTGCGGCCAGCTCAAAAGAAAGCGAGTTGAAGAAAGGAGCTCAGGGGCACTGTAATTCACAAACCTGCAGAGTTATAAATGACAGCTATCGTCCAAAAATAGACTGAAGTAAGGCTGCCAAGAGGACTTGAAAGCGGGGCAGAATTGCAGGAAACCGATTTCAGGAGGTAGACTGGAATTGCATTGAAAGCATAGGAAAAGAGGCAGAACGTCCACAATGATGCACTTGGCCAAAAAGGGCTTATGCGTTTTTTCCTGAATATATTCAGGAAAAAACGCATACGCCCTTTTTGGCCAACCAAGCAAGCTTGCAAAGGAAATCTGCACTACAATGAAGTCTCACTTCCCCCCGGTCAAAAGGGCCATCTGAAAAAAGTGTAAAATCCAGAAAGGCAACAGGCCATTGAGAACTGGGAGCCTTGTTATGCTGATGGGCGGGATGTAAATTGCCAACAGACACTTGGGAGAAGTGTATGGTGTTTCCTGAAACATCTAAAAAACAAAGCAACAGAGCCTAGGGCACTTCCACTTATGGTCCTATAGCTTAGGGAAATTAAAATCTAAAAGACACAGCCACCCCAAAGTTTGGAACGGCTCTGTTTACAAGAACCTCGTTTACAGTACAAGTTCAACATCGCAGAAAGTGAAAAATGGATAAAGAAGTTGTGGTATTCACTTACAAAGCAATGTCACTCAGCAATGAAATCTATGTCATCAGGCCCGTAGCAGCACAATGAGTGGATTCAGGTATGATGATTCTAACTGAAATAAGTCACACAGAAAAAGAAACATCATAAGATATCAGTAATACACGGAATGGAAACTTGGCTACACAGGAACTGAATTACAGAACAGAACAGGGACTCAAATTTAGAAAACCAACTTATGCTTGCTTAAGGGTAAAGGTGAGTTGGGGTGCTGCATAAACCCAGAGATTGAAATGAGCACAGATAAAGTTCCTTAAGCCAAATATGGAATAGACAAGAGCTACTCCTTGCTCAACGAAATGGACTCAACACCGCATATTAAACGCCTAAGAATGTACGTGACTTGTAAGTATCTTAAAACCTATGGATTGCTATGTCTCCGAAAGAGAATCAAGCATGTGCACAGGGGCATAAACGCAGCAGTGATAGGATTGGAGAGGTTCGGTGAGCAAATGAAGACCCTTTGAAGTCATATTGCATGGTACCCATTCCACGGGTTTCAACTACCCAGGTTTAAGGTATTCTTCCTTCAGCTAAAACATGCATGTGGAACCTAGAGTATGATCAACCATGTGATCGGGAGACGTGTTCAAATATGTCTCAATTTTCCTCCCCTGGTACTCGGGTGCAACATTCCAGACGCTTTACTAACACTCTCCCCACTTGGAGAGTCAGTCCCTTTAACCTCCTGTTTGGCCCAGTTTGCAATTTCTGCGGAAGATGAACAGGAATAGCGAGAACCAATGAGAGGCTAGCTGGAGGTGTCTGGACGGGCAAATTTAACTCTCATTTCCCACCAGGAAGAGGAATTAACCAAAGGCTCAGCATGCCGGGCCGGAACCAGATTAGGGCCTGAAGCCATCCTGCGGTGTTGCGGCCAGCTCACAAGAAAGCGAGCTGAAGAAAGGAGCTCAGGGGCACTGTAATTCACAAACCTGCAGAGTTATAAATGACAGCTATCGTCCAAAAATAGACTGAAGCAAGGCTGCCAAGAGGACTTGAAAGCGGGGCAGAATTGCAGGAAACCGATTTCAGGAGGTAGACTGGAATTGCATTGAAAGCATAGGAAAAGAGGCAGAACGTCCACAATGATGCACTTGGCCAAAAAGGGCGTATGCGTTTTTTCCTGAATATATTCAGGAAAAAACGCATACGCCCTTTTTGGCCAACCAAGCAAGCTTGCAAAGGAAATCTGCACTACAATGAAGTCTCACTTCCCCCCGGTCAAAAGGGCCATCTGAAAAAAGTGTAAAATCCAGAAAGGCAGGACAGGCCATGGAGAACTGGGAGCCTTGTTATGCTGATGGGCGGGATGTAAATTGCCAACAGACACTCGGGAGAAGTGTATGGTGTTTCCTGAAACAAATAAAAAACAAAGCAACAGAGCCTAGGTTACTGCCACTTATGGTCCTATAGCTTAGGGAAATTAAAATCAATAAGACACAGCCACCCCAAAGTTTGGGACGCCTCTGTTTACAAGAACCTCGTTTACAGTACAAGTTCAACATCGCAGAAAGTGAAAAATGGATAAAGAACTTGTGGTACTTACGTACAATGCAGTATCACTCAGCAATGAAATCTATGTCATCAGGCCCGTAGCAGCATAATGAGTGGATTCAGGTACGATGATTCTAACTGAAATAAGTCACACAGAAAAAGAAACATCATAAGATATCACTAATACACGGAATGTAAACTTGGCTACACAGGAACTGCATTCCAGAACAGAACAGGGTCTCAAATTTAGAAAACCAACTTATGCTTGCTTAAGGGGAAAGGTGAGTTTGGGTGCTGCATAAAACCAGAGATTGAAATGAGCACAGATAAAGTTCCTTAAGCCAAATATGGTACAGACAAGAGCTACTCCTTGCTCAACGAAATGGACTCAAAACCCCATATTAAACCCCTAAGAATGTACCTGACTAGTAAGTATCTTAAAACCTATGGATTGCTATGTCTCCAAAAGAGAATCAAGCGTGTGTACAGGGGCATAAACGCAGCAGTGATAGGATTGGAGAGGTTCGGTGAGCAAATGAAGACCCTTTGAAGTCATATTGCATGGTACCCATTACACGGGTCTCAACTCTCCAGGTTTAAGGTATTCTTCCTTCAGCTAAAACATCCATGTGGAACCCAGAGTATGATCAACCATGTGAACGGGAGACGTGTTCAAATATGTCTCAGGTTTCCTCCCCTGGTACTCGGGTGCAACATTCCAGACGCTTTACTAACACTCTCCCCACTTGGAGAGTCAGTCCCTTTAACCTCCTGTTTGGCCCAGTTTGCAATTTCTGCGGAAGATGAACAGGAATAGCGAGAACCAATGAGAGGCTAGCTGGAGGTGTCTGGACGGGCAAATTTAACTCTCATTTCCCACCAGGAAGAGGAAATAACCAAAGGCTCAGCGTGCCGTACCGGAACCAGATTAGGGCCAGAAGCCATCCTGCGGTGTTGCGGCCAGCTCAAAAGAAAGCAAGTAGAAGAAAGGAGCCCAGGGGCACTGTAATTCACAAACCTGCAGAGTTATAAATGACAGCTATCGTCCAAAAATAGACTGAAGTAAGGCTGCCAAGAGGACTTGAAAGCGGGGCAGAATTGCAGGAAACCGATTTCAGGAGGTAGACTGGAATTGCATTGAAAGCATAGGAAAAGAGGCAGAACGTCCACAATGATGCACTTGGCCAAAAAGGGCGTATGCGTTTTTTCCTGAATATATTCAGGAAAAAACACATATGCACTTTTTGGCCAACCAAGCAAGCTTGCAAAGGAAATCTGCACTACAATGAAGTCTCACTTCCCCCCGGTCAAAAGGGCCATCTGAAAAAAGTGTAAAATCCAGAAAGGCAGGACAGGCCATGGAGAACTGGGAGCCTTGTTATGCTGATGGGCGGGATGTAAATTGCCAACAACCACTCGGGAGAAGTGTATGGTGTTTCCTGAAACATCTAAAAAACAAAGCAACAGAGCCTAGGGCACTTCCACTTATGGTCCTATAGCTTAGGGAAATTAAAATCAAAAAGACACAGCCACCCCAAAGTTTGGGACGCCTCCGTTTACAAGAACCTCGTTTACCGTACAAGTTCAATATCACAGAAAGTGAAAAATGGATAAAGAACTTGTGGTACTTACGTACAATGCAGTATCACTCAGCAATGAAATCTATGTCATCAGGCCCGTAGCAGCATAATGAGTGGATTCAGGTACGATGATTCTAACTGAAATAAGTCACACAGAAAAAGAAACATCATAAGATATCACTAATACACGGAATGTAAACTTGGCTACACAGGAACTGCATTCCAAAACAGAACAGGGTCTCAAATTTAGAAAACCAACTTATGCTTGCTTAAGGGGAAAGGTGAGTTGGGGTGCTGCATAAAACCAGAGATTGAAATGAGCACAGATAAAGTTCCTTAAGTCAAATATGGAATAGACAAGAGCTACTCCTTGCTCAATGAAATGGACTCAACACCGCATATTAAACACCTAAGAATGTACCTGACTAGTAAGTATCTTAAAACCTATGGATTGCTATGTCTCCGAAAGAGAATCAAGCATGTGTACAGGGGCATAAACGCAGCAGTGATAGGATTGGAGAGGTTCGGTGAGCAAATGAAGACCCTTTGAAGTCATATTGCATGGTACCCATTCCAGGCGTTTCAACTACCCAGGTTTAAGGTATTCTTCCTTCAGCTAAAACATGCATGTGGAACCTAGAGTATGATCAACCATGTGATCGGGAGACGTGTTCAAATATGTCTCAGTTTTCCTCCCCTGGTACTCGGGTGCAACATTCCAGACGCTTTACTAACACTCTCCCCACTTGGAGAGTCAGTCCCTTTAACCTCCTGTTTGGCCCAGTTTGCAATTTCTGCGGAAGATGAACAGGAATAGCGAGAACCAATGAGAGGCTAGCTGGAGGTGTCTGGACGGGCAAATTTAACTCTCATTTCCCACCAGGAAGAGGAATTAACCAAAGGCTCAGCGTGCCGTGCCGGAATCAGATTAGGGCCTGAAGCCATCCTGCGGTGTTGCGGCCAGCTCAAAAGAAAGCGAGTTGAAGAAAGGAGCTCAGGGGCACTGTAATTCACAAACCTGCAGAGTTATAAATGACAGCTATCGTCCAAAAATAGACTGAAGTAAGGCTGCCAAGAGGACTTGAAAGCGGGGCAGAATTGCAGGAAACCGATTTCAGGAGGTAGACTGGAATTGCATTGAAAGCATAGGAAAAGAGGCAGAACGTCCACAATGATGCACTTGGCCAAAAAGGGCTTATGCGTTTTTTCCTGAATATATTCAGGAAAAAACGCATAAGCCCTTTTTGGCCAACCAAGCAAGCTTGCAAAGGAAATCTGCACTACAATGAAGTCTCACTTCCCCCCGGTCAAAAGGGCCATCTGAAAAAAGTGTAAAATCCAGAAAGGCAACAGGCCATTGAGAACTGGGAGCCTTGTTATGCTGATGGGCGGGATGTAAATTGCCAACAGACACTTGGGAGAAGTGTATGGTGTTTCCTGAAACATCTAAAAAACAAAGCAACAGAGCCTAGGGCACTTCCACTTATGGTCCTATAGCTTAGGGAAATTAAAATCTAAAAGACACAGCCACCCCAAAGTTTGGAACGGCTCTGTTTACAAGAACCTCGTTTACAGTACAAGTTCAACATCGCAGAAAGTGAAAAATGGATAAAGAAGTTGTGGTATTCACTTACAAAGCAATGTCACTCAGCAATGAAATCTATGTCATCAGGCACTTAGCAGCACAATGAGTGGATTCAGGTATGATGATTCTAACTGAAATAAGTCACACAGAAAAAGAAACATCATAAGATATCAGTAATACACGGAATGGAAACTTGGCTACACAGGAACTGAATTACAGAACAGAACAGGGTCTCAAATTTAGAAAACCAACTTATGCTTGCTTAAGGGTAAAGGTGAGTTGGGGTGCTGCATAAAACCAGAGATTGAAATGAGCACAGATAAAGTTCCTTAAGCCAAATATGGAATAGACAAGAGCTACTCCTTGCTCAACGAAATGGACTCAACACCGCATATTAAACGCCTAAGAATGTACGTGACTTGTAAGTATCTTAAAACCTATGGATTGCTATGTCTCCGAAAGAGAATCAAGCATGTGCACAGGGGCATAAACGCAGCAGTGATAGGATTGGAGAGGTTCGGTGAGCAAATGAAGACCCTTTGAAGTCATATTGCATGGTACCCATTCCACGGGTTTCAACTACCCAGGTTTAAGGTATTCTTCCTTCAGCTAAAACATGCATGTGGAACCTAGAGTATGATCAACCATGTGATCGGGAGACGTGTTCAAATATGTCTCAATTTTCCTCCCCTGGTACTCGGGTGCAACATTCCAGACGCTTTACTAACACTCTCCCCACTTGGAGAGTCAGTCCCTTTAACCTCCTGTTTGGCCCAGTTTGCAATTTCTGCGGAAGATGAACAGGAATAGCGAGAACCAATGAGAGGCTAGCTGGAGGTGTCTGGACGGGCAAATTTAACTCTCATTTCCCACCAGGAAGAGGAATTAACCAAAGGCTCAGCATGCCGGGCCGGAACCAGATTAGGGCCTGAAGCCATCCTGCGGTGTTGCGGCCAGCTCACAAGAAAGCGAGCTGAAGAAAGGAGCTCAGGGGCACTGTAATTCACAAACCTGCAGAGTTATAAATGACAGCTATCGTCCAAAAATAGACTGAAGCAAGGCTGCCAAGAGGACTTGAAAGCGGGGCAGAATTGCAGGAAACCGATTTCAGGAGGTAGACTGGAATTGCATTGAAAGCATAGGAAAAGAGGCAGAACGTCCACAATGATGCACTTGGCCAAAAAGGGCGTATGCGTTTTTTCCTGAATATATTCAGGAAAAAACGCATACGCCCTTTTTGGCCAACCAAGCAAGCTTGCAAAGGAAATCTGCACTACAATGAAGTCTCACTTCCCCCCGGTCAAAAGGGCCATCTGAAAAAAGTGTAAAATCCAGAAAGGCAGGACAGGCCATGGAGAACTGGGAGCCTTGTTATGCTGATGGGCGGGATGTAAATTGCCAACAGACACTCGGGAGAAGTGTATGGTGTTTCCTGAAACAAATAAAAAACAAAGCAACAGAGCCTAGGTTACTGCCACTTATGGTCCTATAGCTTAGGGAAATTAAAATCAATAAGACACAGCCACCCCAAAGTTTGGGACGCCTCTGTTTACAAGAACCTCGTTTACAGTACAAGTTCAACATCGCAGAAAGTGAAAAATGGATAAAGAACTTGTGGTACTTACGTACAATGCAGTATCACTCAGCAATGAAATCTATGTCATCAGGCCCGTAGCAGCATAATGAGTGGATTCAGGTACGATGATTCTAACTGAAATAAGTCACACAGAAAAAGAAACATCATAAGATATCACTAATACACGGAATGTAAACTTGGCTACACAGGAACTGCATTCCAGAACAGAACAGGGTCTCAAATTTAGAAAACCAACTTATGCTTGCTTAAGGGGAAAGGTGAGTTTGGGTGCTGCATAAAACCAGAGATTGAAATGAGCACAGATAAAGTTCCTTAAGCCAAATATGGTACAGACAAGAGCTACTCCTTGCTCAACGAAATGGATTCAAAACCCCATATTAAACCCCTAAGAATGTACCTGACTAGTAAGTATCTTAAAACCTATGGATTGCTATGTCTCCAAAAGAGAATCAAGCGTGTGTACAGGGGCATAAACGCAGCAGTGATAGGATTGGAGAGGTTCGGTGAGCAAATGAAGACCCTTTGAAGTCATATTGCATGGTACCCATTACACGGGTCTCAACTCTCCAGGTTTAAGGTATTCTTCCTTCAGCTAAAACATCCATGTGGAACCCAGAGTATGATCAACCATGTGAACGGGAGACGTGTTCAAATATGTCTCAGGTTTCCTCCCCTGGTACTCGGGTGCAACATTCCAGACGCTTTACTAACACTCTCCCCACTTGGAGAGTCAGTCCCTTTAACCTCCTGTTTGGCCCAGTTTGCAATTTCTGCGGAAGATGAACAGGAATAGCGAGAACCAATGAGAGGCTAGCTGGAGGTGTCTGGACGGGCAAATTTAACTCTCATTTCCCACCAGGAAGAGGAAATAACCAAAGGCTCAGCGTGCCATACCGGAACCAGATTAGGGCCAGAAGCCATCCTGCGGTGTTGCGGCCAGCTCAAAAGAAAGCAAGTAGAAGAAAGGAGCCCAGGGGCACTGTAATTCACAAACCTGCAGAGTTATAAATGACAGCTATCGTCCAAAAATAGACTGAAGTAAGGCTGCCAAGAGGACTTGAAAGCGGGGCAGAATTGCAGGAAACCGATTTCAGGAGGTAGACTGGAATTGCATTGAAAGCATAGGAAAAGAGGCAGAACGTCCACAATGATGCACTTGGCCAAAAAGGGCGTATGCGTTTTTTCCTGAATATATTCAGGAAAAAACGCATACGCCCTTTTTGGCCAACCAAGCAAGCTTGCAAAGGAAATCTGCACTACAATGAAGTCTCACTTCCCCCCGGTCAAAAGGGCCATCTGAAAAAAGTGTAAAATCCAGAAAGGCAGGACAGGCCATGGAGAACTGGGAGCCTTGTTATGCTGATGGGCGGGATGTAAATTGCCAACAACCACTCGGGAGAAGTGTATGGTGTTTCCTGAAACATCTAAAAAACAAAGCAACAGAGCCTAGGGCACTTCCACTTATGGTCCTATAGCTTAGGGAAATTAAAATCAAAAAGACACAGCCACCCCAAAGTTTGGGACGCCTCCGTTTACAAGAACCTCGTTTACCGTACAAGTTCAATATCACAGAAAGTGAAAAATGGATAAAGAACTTGTGGTACTTACGTACAATGCAGTATCACTCAGCAATGAAATCTATGTCATCAGGCCCGTAGCAGCATAATGAGTGGATTCAGGTACGATGATTCTAACTGAAATAAGTCACACAGAAAAAGAAACATCATAAGATATCACTAATACACGGAATGTAAACTTGGCTACACAGGAACTGCATTCCAAAACAGAACAGGGTCTCAAATTTAGAAAACCAACTTATGCTTGCTTAAGGGGAAAGGTGAGTTGGGGTGCTGCATAAAACCAGAGATTGAAATGAGCACAGATAAAGTTCCTTAAGTCAAATATGGAATAGACAAGAGCTACTCCTTGCTCAATGAAATGGACTCAACACCGCATATTAAACACCTAAGAATGTACCTGACTAGTAAGTATCTTAAAACCTATGGATTGCTATGTCTCCGAAAGAGAATCAAGCATGTGTACAGGGGCATAAACGCAGCAGTGATAGGATTGGAGAGGTTCGGTGAGCAAATGAAGACCCTTTGAAGTCATATTGCATGGTACCCATTCCACGCGTTTCAACTACCCAGGTTTAAGGTATTCTTCCTTCAGCTAAAACATGCATGTGGAACCTAGAGTATGATCAACCATGTGATCAGGAGACGTGTTCAAATATGTCTCAGTTTTCCTCCCCTGGTACTCGGGTGCAACATTCCAGACGCTTTACTAACACTCTCCCCACTTGGAGAGTCAGTCCCTTTAACCTCCTGTTTGGCCCAGTTTGCAATTTCTGCGGAAGATGAACAGGAATAGCGAGAACCAATGAGAGGCTAGCTGGAGGTGTCTGGACGGGCAAATTTAACTCTCATTTCCCACCAGGAAGAGGAAATAACCAAAGGCTCAGCTTGCCGGGCCGGAACCAGATTAGGGCCTGAAGCCATCCTGCGGTGTTGCGGCCAGCTCACAAGAAAGCGAGCTGAAGAAAGGAGCTCAGGGGCACTGTAATTCACAAACCTGCAGAGTTATAAATGACAGCTATCGTCCAAAAATAGACTGAAGCAAGGCTGCCAAGAGGACTTGAAAGCGGGGCAGAATTGCAGGAAACCGATTTCAGGAGGTAGACTGGAATTGCATTGAAAGCATAGGAAAAGAGGCAGAACGTCCACAATGATGCACTTGGCCAAAAAGGGCGTATGCGTTTTTTCCTGAATATATTCAGGAAAAAACGCATACGCCCTTTTTGGCCAACCAAGCAAGCTTGCAAAGGAAATCTGCACTACAATGAAGTCTCACTTCCCCCCGGTCAAAAGGGCCATCTGAAAAAAGTGTAAAATCCAGAAAGGCAGGACAGGCCATGGAGAACTGGGAGCCTTGTTATGCTGATGGGCGGGATGTAAATTGCCAACAGACACTCGGGAGAAGTGTATGGTGTTTCCTGAAACAAATAAAAAACAAAGCAACAGAGCCTAGGTTACTGCCACTTATGGTCCTATAGCTTAGGGAAATTAAAATCAATAAGACACAGCCACCCCAAAGTTTGGGACGCCTCTGTTTACAAGAACCTCGTTTACAGTACAAGTTCAACATCGCAGAAAGTGAAAAATGGATAAAGAACTTGTGGTACTTACGTACAATGCAGTATCACTCAGCAATGAAATCTATGTCATCAGGCCCGTAGCAGCATAATGAGTGGATTCAGGTACGATGATTCTAACTGAAATAAGTCACACAGAAAAAGAAACATCATAAGATATCACTAATACACGGAATGTAAACTTGGCTACACAGGAACTGCATTCCAGAACAGAACAGGGTCTCAAATTTAGAAAACCAACTTATGCTTGCTTAAGGGGAAAGGTGAGTTTGGGTGCTGCATAAAACCAGAGATTGAAATGAGCACAGATAAAGTTCCTTAAGCCAAATATGGAATAGACAAGAGCTACTCCTTGCTCAACGAAATGGACTCAAAACCCCATATTAAACCCCTAAGAATGTACCTGACTAGTAAGTATCTTAAAACCTATGGATTGCTATGTCTCCAAAAGAGAATCAAGCGTGTGTACAGGGGCATAAACGCAGCAGTGATAGGATTGGAGAGGTTCGGTGAGCAAATGAAGACCCTTTGAAGTCATATTGCATGGTACCCATTACACGGGTCTCAACTCTCCAGGTTTAAGGTATTCTTCCTTCAGCTAAAACATGCATGTGGAACCTAGAGTATGATCAACCATGTGATCGGGAGACGTGTTCAAATATGTCTCAGTTTTCCTCCCCTGGTACTCGGGTGCAACATTCCAGACGCTTTACTAACACTCTCCCCACTTGGAGAGTCAGTCCCTTTAACCTCCTGTTTGGCCCAGTTTGCAATTTCTGCGGAAGATGAACAGGAATAGCGAGAACCAATGAGAGACTAGCTGGAGGTGTCTGGACGGGCAAATTTAACTCTCATTTCCCACCAGGAAGAGGAAATAACCAAAGGCTCAGCGTGCCGTACCGGAACCAGATTAGGGCCAGAAGCCATCCTGCGGTGTTGCGGCCAGCTCAAAAGAAAGCAAGTAGAAGAAAGGAGCCCAGGTGCACTGTAATTCACAAACCTGCAGAGTTATAAATGACAGCTATCGTCCAAAAATAGACTGAAGTAAGGCTGCCAAGAGGACTTGAAAGCGGGGCAGAATTGCAGGAAACCGATTTCAGGAGGTAGACTGGAATTGCATTGAAAGCATAGGAAAAGAGGCAGAACGTCCACAATGATGCACTTGGCCAAAAAGGGCGTATGCGTTTTTTCCTGAATATATTCAGGAAAAAACGCATACGCCCTTTTTGGCCAACCAAGCAAGCTTGCAAAGGAAATCTGCACTACAATGAAGTCTCACTTCCCCCCGGTCAAAAGGGCCATCTGAAAAAAGTGTAAAATCCAGAAAGGCAGGACAGGCCATGGAGAACTGGGAGCCTTGTTATGCTGATGGGCGGGATGTAAATTGCCAACAACCACTCGGGAGAAGTGTATGGTGTTTCCTGAAACATCTAAAAAACAAAGCAACAGAGCCTAGGGCACTTCCACTTATGGTCCTATAGCTTAGGGAAATTAAAATCAAAAAGACACAGCCACCCCAAAGTTTGGGACGCCGCCGTTTACAAGAACCTCGTTTACCGTACAAGTTCAATATCACAGAAAGTGAAAAATGGATAAAGAACTTGTGGTACTTACGTACAATGCAGTATCACTCAGCAATGAAATCTATGTCATCAGGCCCGTAGCAGCATAATGAGTGGATTCAGGTATGATGATTCTAACTGAAATAAGTCACACAGAAAAAGAAACATCATAAGATACCACTAATACACGGAATGTAAACTTGGCTACACAGGAACTGCATTCCAAAACAGAACAGGTTCTCAAATTTAGAAAACCAACTTATGCTTGCTTAAGGGGAAAGGTGAGTTGGGGTGCTGCATAAAACCAGAGATTGAAATGAGCACAGATAAAGTTCCTTAAGTCAAATATGGAATAGACAAGAGCTACTCCTTGCTCAATGAAATGGACTCAACACCGCATATTAAACACCTAAGAATGTACCTGACTAGTAAGTATCTTAAAACCTATGGACTGCTATGTCTCCGAAAGAGAATCAAACATGTGTACAGGGGCATAAACGCAGCAGTGATAGGATTGGAGAGGTTCGGTGAGCAAATGAAGACCCTTTGAAGTCATATTGCATGGTACCCATTCCACGCGTTTCAACTACCCAGGTTTAAGGTATTCTTCCTTCAGCTAAAACATGCATGTGGAACCTAGAGTATGATCAACCATGTGATCGGAGGACGTGTTCAAATATGTCTCAGTTTTCCTCCCCTGGTACTCGGGTGCAACATTCCAGACGCTTTACTAACACTCTCCCCACTTGGAGAGTCAGTCCCTTTAACCTCCTGTTTGGCCCAGTTTGCAATTTCTGCGGAAGATGAACAGGAATAGCGAGAACCAATGAGAGGCTAGCTGGAGGTGTCTGGACGGGCAAATTTAACTCTCATTTCCCACCAGGAAGAGGAATTAACCAAAGGCTCAGCGTGCCGTGCCGGAATCAGATTTGGGCCTGAAGCCATCCTGCGGTGTTGCGGCCAGCTCAAAAGAAAGCGAGTTGAAGAAAGGAGCTCAGGGGCACTGTAATTCACAAACCTGCAGAGTTATAAATGACAGCTATCGTCCAAAAATAGACTGAAGTAAGGCTGCCAAGAGGACTTGAAAGCGGGGCAGAATTGCAGGAAACCGATTTCAGGAGGTAGACTGGAATTGCATTGAAAGCATAGGAAAAGAGGCAGAACGTCCACAATGATGCACTTGGCCAAAAAGGGCGTATGCGTTTTTTCCTGAATATATTCAGGAAAAAACGCATACGCCCTTTTTGGCCAACCAAGCAAGCTTGCAAAGGAAATCTGCACTACAATGAAGTCTCACTTCCCCCCGGTCAAAAGGGCCATCTGAAAAAAGTGTAAAATCCAGAAAGGCAGGACAGGCCATGGACAACTGGGAGCCTTGTTATGCTGATGGGCGGGATGTAAATTGCCAACAGACACTCGGGAGAAGTGTATGGTGTTTCCTGAAACATCTAAAAAACAAAGCAACAGAGCCTAGGGCACTGCCACTTATGGTCCTATAGCTTAGGGAAATTAAAATCAATAAGACACAGCCACCCCAAAGTTTGGGACGCCTCTGTTTACACGAACCTCGTTTACAGTACAAGTTCAACATCGCAGAAAGTGAAAAATGGATAAAGAAGTTGTGGTATTTACTTACAAAGCAATATCACTCAGCAATGAATTCTATGTCATCAGGCCCTTAGCATCACAATGAGTGGATTCAGGTATGATGATTCTAACTGAAATAAGTCACACAGAAAAAGAAACATCATAAGATATCAGTAATACACGGAATGTAAACTTGGCTACACAGGAACTGAATTACAGAACAGAACAGGGTCTCAAATTTAGAAAACCAACCTATGCTTGCTTAAGGGGAAAGGTGAGTTGGGGTGCTGCATAAAACCAGAGATTGAAATGAGCACAGATAAAGTTCCTTAAGCCAAATATGGAATAGACAAGAGCTACTCCTTGCTCAACGAAATGGACTCAGAACCCCATATTAAACCCCTAAGAATGTACCTGACTAGTAAGTATCTTAAAACCTATGGATTGCTATGTCTCCAAAAGAGAATCAAGCGTGTGTACAGGGGCATAAACGCAGCAGTGATAGGATTGGAGAGGTTCGGTGAGCAAATGAAGACCCTTTGAAGTCATATTGCATGGTACCCATTACACGGGTCTCAACTCTCCAGGTTTAAGGTATTCTTCCTTCAGCTAAAACATGCATGTGGAACCCAAGTATGATCAACCATGTGAACGGGAGACGTATTCAAATATGTCTCAGTTTTCCTCCCCTGGTACTCGGGTGCAACATTCCAGACGCTTTACTAACACTCTCCCCACTTGGAGAGTCAGCGCCTTTAACCTCCTGTTTGGCCCAGTTTGCAATTTCTGCGGAAGATGAACAGGAATAGCGAGAACCAATGAGAGGCTAGCTGGAGGTGTCTGGACGGGCAAATTTAACTCTCATTTCCCACCAGGAAGAGGAAATAACCAAAGGCTCAGCATGCCGTACCGGAACCAGATTAGGGCCTGAAGCCATCCTGCGGTGTTGCGGCCAGCTCAAAAGAAAGCGAGTTGAAGAAAGGAGCTCAGGGGCACTGTAATTCACAAACCTGCAGAGTTATAAATGACAGCTATCGTCCAAAAATAGACTGAAGTAAGGCTGCCAAGAGGACTTGAAAGCGGGGCAGAATTGCAGGAAACCGATTTCAGGAGGTAGACTGGAATTGCATTGAAAGCATAGGAAAAGAGGCAGAACGTCCACAATGATGCACTTGGCCAAAAAGGGCGTATGCGTTTTTTCCTGAATATATTCAGGAAAAAACGCATACGCCCTTTTTGGCCAACCAAGCAAGCTTGCAAAGGAAATCTGCACTACAATGAAGTCTCACTTCCCCCCGGTCAAAAGGGCCATCTGAAAAAAGTGTAAAATCCAGAAAGGCAGGACAGGCCATGGAGAACTGGGAGCCTTGTTATGCTGATGGGCGGGATGTAAATTGCCAACAGACACTTGGGAGAAGTGTATGGTGTTTCCTGAAACATCTAAAAAACAAAGCAACAGAGCCTAGGGCACTTCCACTTATGGTCCTATAGCTTAGGGAAATTAAAATCTAAAAGACACAGCCACCCCAAAGTTTGGAACGGCTCTGTTTACAAGAACCTCGTTTACAGTACAAGTTCAACATCGCAGAAAGTGAAAAATGGATAAAGAAGTTGTGGTATTCACTTACAAAGCAATGTCACTCAGCAATGAAATCTATGTCATCAGGCACTTAGCAGCACAATGAGTGGATTCAGGTATGATGATTCTAACTGAAATAAGTCACACAGAAAAAGAAACATCATAAGATATCAGTAATACACGGAATGGAAACTTGGCTACACAGGAACTGAATTACAGAACAGAACAGGGTCTCAAATTTAGAAAACCAACTTATGCTTGCTTAAGGGTAAAGGTGAGTTGGGGTGCTGCATAAAACCAGAGATTGAAATGAGCACAGATAAAGTTCCTTAAGCCAAATATGGAATAGACAAGAGCTACTCCTTGCTCAACGAAATGGACTCAACACCGCATATTAAACTCCTAAGAATGTACGTGACTTGTAAGTATCTTAAAACCTATGGATTGCTATGTCTCCGAAAGAGAATCAAGCATGTGCACAGGGGCATAAACGCAGCAGTGATAGGATTGGAGAGGTTCGGTGAGCAAATGAAGACCCTTTGAAGTCATATTGCATGGTACCCATTCCACGGGTTTCAACTACCCAGGTTTAAGGTATTCTTCCTTCAGCTAAAACATGCATGTGGAACCTAGAGTATGATCAACCATGTGATCGGGAGACGTGTTCAAATATGTCTCAATTTTCCTCCCCTGGTACTCGGGTGCAACATTCCAGACGCTTTACTAACACTCTCCCCACTTGGAGAGTCAGTCCCTTTAACCTCCTGTTTGGCCCAGTTTGCAATTTCTGCGGAAGATGAACAGGAATAGCGAGAACCAATGAGAGGCTAGCTGGAGGTGTCTGGACGGGCAAATTTAACTCTCATTTCCCACCAGGAAGAGGAATTAACCAAAGGCTCAGCATGCCGGGCCGGAACCAGATTAGGGCCTGAAGCCATCCTGCGGTGTTGCGGCCAGCTCACAAGAAAGCGAGCTGAAGAAAGGAGCTCAGGGGCACTGTAATTCACAAACCTGCAGAGTTATAAATGACAGCTATCGTCCAAAAATAGACTGAAGCAAGGCTGCCAAGAGGACTTGAAAGCGGGGCAGAATTGCAGGAAACCGATTTCAGGAGGTAGACTGGAATTGCATTGAAAGCATAGGAAAAGAGGCAGAACGTCCACAATGATGCACTTGGCCAAAAAGGGCGTATGCGTTTTTTCCTGAATATATTCAGGAAAAAACGCATACGCCCTTTTTGGCCAACCAAGCAAGCTTGCAAAGGAAATCTGCACTACAATGAAGTCTCACTTCCCCCCGGTCAAAAGGGCCATCTGAAAAAAGTGTAAAATCCAGAAAGGCAGGACAGGCCATGGAGAACTGGGAGCCTTGTTATGCTGATGGGCGGGATGTAAATTGCCAACAGACACTCGGGAGAAGTGTATGGTGTTTCCTGAAACAAATAAAAAACAAAGCAACAGAGCCTAGGTTACTGCCACTTATGGTCCTATAGCTTAGGGAAATTAAAATCAATAAGACACAGCCACCCCAAAGTTTGGGACGCCTCTGTTTACAAGAACCTCGTTTACAGTACAAGTTCAACATCGCAGAAAGTGAAAAATGGATAAAGAACTTGTGGTACTTACGTACAATGCAGTATCACTCAGCAATGAAATCTATGTCATCAGGCCCGTAGCAGCATAATGAGTGGATTCAGGTACGATGATTCTAACTGAAATAAGTCACACAGAAAAAGAAACATCATAAGATATCACTAATACACGGAATGTAAACTTGGCTACACAGGAACTGCATTCCAGAACAGAACAGGGTCTCAAATTTAGAAAACCAACTTATGCTTGCTTAAGGGGAAAGGTGAGTTTGGGTGCTGCATAAAACCAGAGATTGAAATGAGCACAGATAAAGTTCCTTAAGCCAAATATGGTACAGACAAGAGCTACTCCTTGCTCAACGAAATGGACTCAAAACCCCATATTAAACCCCTAAGAATGTACCTGACTAGTAAGTATCTTAAAACCTATGGATTGCTATGTCTCCAAAAGAGAATCAAGCGTGTGTACAGGGGCATAAACGCAGCAGTGATAGGATTGGAGAGGTTCGGTGAGCAAATGAAGACCCTTTGAAGTCATATTGCATGGTACCCATTACACGGGTCTCAACTCTCCAGGTTTAAGGTATTCTTCCTTCAGCTAAAACATCCATGTGGAACCCAGAGTATGATCAACCATGTGAACGGGAGACGTGTTCAAATATGTCTCAGGTTTCCTCCCCTGGTACTCGGGTGCAACATTCCAGACGCTTTACTAACACTCTCCCCACTTGGAGAGTCAGTCCCTTTAACCTCCTGTTTGGCCCAGTTTGCAATTTCTGCGGAAGATGAACAGGAATAGCGAGAACCAATGAGAGGCTAGCTGGAGGTGTCTGGACGGGCAAATTTAACTCTCATTTCCCACCAGGAAGAGGAAATAACCAAAGGCTCAGCGTGCCATACCGGAACCAGATTAGGGCCAGAAGCCATCCTGCGGTGTTGCGGCCAGCTCAAAAGAAAGCAAGTAGAAGAAAGGAGCCCAGGGGCACTGTAATTCACAAACCTGCAGAGTTATAAATGACAGCTATCGTCCAAAAATAGACTGAAGTAAGGCTGCCAAGAGGACTTGAAAGCGGGGCAGAATTGCAGGAAACCGATTTCAGGAGGTAGACTGGAATTGCATTGAAAGCATAGGAAAAGAGGCAGAACGTCCACAATGATGCACTTGGCCAAAAAGGGCGTATGCGTTTTTTCCTGAATATATTCAGGAAAAAACGCATACGCCCTTTTTGGCCAACCAAGCAAGCTTGCAAAGGAAATCTGCACTACAATGAAGTCTCACTTCCCCCCGGTCAAAAGGGCCATCTGAAAAAAGTGTAAAATCCAGAAAGGCAGGACAGGCCATGGAGAACTGGGAGCCTTGTTATGCTGATGGGCGGGATGTAAATTGCCAACAACCACTCGGGAGAAGTGTATGGTGTTTCCTGAAACATCTAAAAAACAAAGCAACAGAGCCTAGGGCACTTCCACTTATGGTCCTATAGCTTAGGGAAATTAAAATCAAAAAGACACAGCCACCCCAAAGTTTGGGACGCCTCCGTTTACAAGAACCTCGTTTACCGTACAAGTTCAATATCACAGAAAGTGAAAAATGGATAAAGAACTTGTGGTACTTACGTACAATGCAGTATCACTCAGCAATGAAATCTATGTCATCAGGCCCGTAGCAGCATAATGAGTGGATTCAGGTACGATGATTCTAACTGAAATAAGTCACACAGAAAAAGAAACATCATAAGATATCACTAATACACGGAATGTAAACTTGGCTACACAGGAACTGCATTCCAAAACAGAACAGGGTCTCAAATTTAGAAAACCAACTTATGCTTGCTTAAGGGGAAAGGTGAGTTGGGGTGCTGCATAAAACCAGAGATTGAAATGAGCACAGATAAAGTTCCTTAAGTCAAATATGGAATAGACAAGAGCTACTCCTTGCTCAATGAAATGGACTCAACACCGCATATTAAACACCTAAGAATGTACCTGACTAGTAAGTATCTTAAAACCTATGGATTGCTATGTCTCCGAAAGAGAATCAAGCATGTGTACAGGGGCATAAACGCAGCAGTGATAGGATTGGAGAGGTTCGGTGAGCAAATGAAGACCCTTTGAAGTCATATTGCATGGTACCCATTCCACGCGTTTCAACTACCCAGGTTTAAGGTATTCTTCCTTCAGCTAAAACATGCATGTGGAACCTAGAGTATGATCAACCATGTGATCGGGAGACGTGTTCAAATATGTCTCAGTTTTCCTCCCCTGGTACTCGGGTGCAACATTCCAGACGCTTTACTAACACTCTCCCCACTTGGAGAGTCAGTCCCTTTAACCTCCTGTTTGGCCCAGTTTGCAATTTCTGCGGAAGATGAACAGGAATAGCGAGAACCAATGAGAGGCTAGCTGGAGGTGTCTGGACGGGCAAATTTAACTCTCATTTCCCACCAGGAAGAGGAAATAACCAAAGGCTCAGCTTGCCGGGCCGGAACCAGATTAGGGCCTGAAGCCATCCTGCGGTGTTGCGGCCAGCTCACAAGAAAGCGAGCTGAAGAAAGGAGCTCAGGGGCACTGTAATTCACAAACCTGCAGAGTTATAAATGACAGCTATCGTCCAAAAATAGACTGAAGCAAGGCTGCCAAGAGGACTTGAAAGCGGGGCAGAATTGCAGGAAACCGATTTCAGGAGGTAGACTGGAATTGCATTGAAAGCATAGGAAAAGAGGCAGAACGTCCACAATGATGCACTTGGCCAAAAAGGGCGTATGCGTTTTTTCCTGAATATATTCAGGAAAAAACGCATACGCCCTTTTTGGCCAACCAAGCAAGCTTGCAAAGGAAATCTGCACTACAATGAAGTCTCACTTCCCCCCGGTCAAAAGGGCCATCTGAAAAAAGTGTAAAATCCAGAAAGGCAGGACAGGCCATGGAGAACTGGGAGCCTTGTTATGCTGATGGGCGGGATGTAAATTGCCAACAGACACTCGGGAGAAGTGTATGGTGTTTCCTGAAACAAATAAAAAACAAAGCAACAGAGCCTAGGTTACTGCCACTTATGGTCCTATAGCTTAGGGAAATTAAAATCAATAAGACACAGCCACCCCAAAGTTTGGGACGCCTCTGTTTACAAGAACCTCGTTTACAGTACAAGTTCAACATCGCAGAAAGTGAAAAATGGATAAAGAACTTGTGGTACTTACGTACAATGCAGTATCACTCAGCAATGAAATCTATGTCATCAGGCCCGTAGCAGCATAATGAGTGGATTCAGGTACGATGATTCTAACTGAAATAAGTCACACAGAAAAAGAAACATCATAAGATATCACTAATACACGGAATGTAAACTTGGCTACACAGGAACTGCATTCCAGAACAGAACAGGGTCTCAAATTTAGAAAACCAACTTATGCTTGCTTAAGGGGAAAGGTGAGTTTGGGTGCTGCATAAAACCAGAGATTGAAATGAGCACAGATAAAGTTCCTTAAGCCAAATATGGAATAGACAAGAGCTACTCCTTGCTCAACGAAATGGACTCAAAACCCCATATTAAACCCCTAAGAATGTACCTGACTAGTAAGTATCTTAAAACCTATGGATTGCTATGTCTCCAAAAGAGAATCAAGCGTGTGTACAGGGGCATAAACGCAGCAGTGATAGGATTGGAGAGGTTCGGTGAGCAAATGAAGACCCTTTGAAGTCATATTGCATGGTACCCATTACACGGGTCTCAACTCTCCAGGTTTAAGGTATTCTTCCTTCAGCTAAAACATGCATGTGGAACCCAGAGTATGATCAACCATGTGAACGGGAGACGTGTTCAAATATGTCTCAGGTTTCCTCCCCTGGTACTCGGGTGCAACATTCCAGACGCTTTACTAACACTCTCCCCACTTGGAGAGTCAGTCCCTTTAACCTCCTGTTTGGCCCAGTTTGCAATTTCTGCGGAAGATGAACAGGAATAGCGAGAACCAATGAGAGGCTAGCTGGAGGTGTCTGGACGGGCAAATTTAACTCTCATTTCCCACCAGGAAGAGGAAATAACCAAAGGCTCAGCGTGCCGTACCGGAACCAGATTAGGGCCAGAAGCCATCCTGCGGTGTTGCGGCCAGCTCAAAAGAAAGCAAGTAGAAGAAAGGAGCCCAGGGGCACTGTAATTCACAAACCTGCAGAGTTATAAATGACAGCTATCGTCCAAAAATAGACTGAAGTAAGGCTGCCAAGAGGACTTGAAAGCGGGGCAGAATTGCAGGAAACCGATTTCAGGAGGTAGACTGGAATTGCATTGAAAGCATAGGAAAAGAGGCAGAACGTCCACAATGATGCACTTGGCCAAAAAGGGCGTATGCGTTTTTTCCTGAATATATTCAGGAAAAAACGCATACGCCCTTTTTGGCCAACCAAGCAAGCTTGCAAAGGAAATCTGCACTACAATGAAGTCTCACTTCCCCCCGGTCAAAAGGGCCATCTGAAAAAAGTGTAAAATCCAGAAAGGCAGGACAGGCCATGGAGAACTGGGAGCCTTGTTATGCTGATGGGCGGGATGTAAATTGCCAACAACCACTCGGGAGAAGTGTATGGTGTTTCCTGAAACATCTAAAAAACAAAGCAACAGAGCCTAGGGCACTTCCACTTATGGTCCTATAACTTAGGGAAATTAAAATCAAAAAGACACAGCCACCCCAAAGTTTGGGACGCCTCCGTTTACAAGAACCTCGTTTACCGTACAAGTTCAATATCACAGAAAGTGAAAAATGGATAAAGAACTTGTGGTACTTACGTACAATGCAGTATCACTCAGCAATGAAATCTATGTCATCAGGCCTGTAGCAGCATAATGAGTGGATTCAGGTACGATGATTCTAACTGAAATAAGTCACACAGAAAAAGAAACATCATAAGATATCACTAATACACGGAATGTAAACTTGGCTACACAGGAACTGCATTCCAAAACAGAACAGGGTCTCAAATTTAGAAAACCAACTTATGCTTGCTTAAGGGGAAAGGTGAGTTGGGGTGCTGCATAAAACCAGAGATTGAAATGAGCACAGATAAAGTTCCTTAAGTCAAATATGGAATAGACAAGAGCTACTCCTTGCTCAATGAAATGGACTCAACACCGCATATTAAACACCTAAGAATGTACATGACTAGTAAGTATCTTAAAACCTATGGATTGCTATGTCTCCGAAAGAGAATCAAGCATGTGTACAGGGGCATAAACGCAGCAGTGATAGGATTGGAGAGGTTCGGTGAGCAAATGAAGACCCTTTGAAGTCATATTGCATGGTACCCATTCCACGCGTTTCAACTACCCAGGTTTAAGGTATTCTTCCTTCAGCTAAAACATGCATGTGGAACCTAGAGTATGATCAACCATGTGATCGGGAGACGTGTTCAAATATGTCTCAGTTTTCCTCCCCTGGTACTCGGGTGCAACATTCCAGACGCTTTACTAACACTCTCCCCACTTGGAGAGTCAGTCCCTTTAACCTCCTGTTTGGCCCAGTTTGCAATTTCTGCGGAAGATGAACAGGAATAGCGAGAACCAATGAGAGACTAGCTGGAGGTGTCTGGACGGGCAAATTTAACTCTCATTTCCCACCAGGAAGAGGAAATAACCAAAGGCTCAGCGTGCCGTACCGGAACCAGATTAGGGCCAGAAGCCATCCTGCGGTGTTGCGGCCAGCTCAAAAGAAAGCAAGTAGAAGAAAGGAGCCCAGGTGCACTGTAATTCACAAACCTGCAGAGTTATAAATGACAGCTATCGTCCAAAAATAGACTGAAGTAAGGCTGCCAAGAGGACTTGAAAGCGGGGCAGAATTGCAGGAAACCGATTTCAGGAGGTAGACTGGAATTGCATTGAAAGCATAGGAAAAGAGGCAGAACGTCCACAATGATGCACTTGGCCAAAAAGGGCGTATGCGTTTTTTCCTGAATATATTCAGGAAAAAACGCATACGCCCTTTTTGGCCAACCAAGCAAGCTTGCAAAGGAAATCTGCACTACAATGAAGTCTCACTTCCCCCCGGTCAAAAGGGCCATCTGAAAAAAGTGTAAAATCCAGAAAGGCAGGACAGGCCATGGAGAACTGGGAGCCTTGTTATGCTGATGGGCGGGATGTAAATTGCCAACAACCACTCGGGAGAAGTGTATGGTGTTTCCTGAAACATCTAAAAAACAAAGCAACAGAGCCTAGGGCACTTCCACTTATGGTCCTATAGCTTAGGGAAATTAAAATCAAAAAGACACAGCCACCCCAAAGTTTGGGACGCCGCCGTTTACAAGAACCTCGTTTACCGTACAAGTTCAATATCACAGAAAGTGAAAAATGGATAAAGAACTTGTGGTACTTACGTACAATGCAGTATCACTCAGCAATGAAATCTATGTCATCAGGCCCGTAGCAGCATAATGAGTGGATTCAGGTACGATGATTCTAACTGAAATAAGTCACACAGAAAAAGAAACATCATAAGATACCACTAATACACGGAATGTAAACTTGGCTACACAGGAACTGCATTCCAAAACAGAACAGGTTCTCAAATTTAGAAAACCAACTTATGCTTGCTTAAGGGGAAAGGTGAGTTGGGGTGCTGCATAAAACCAGAGATTGAAATGAGCACAGATAAAGTTCCTTAAGTGAAATATGGAATAGACAAGAGCTACTCCTTGCTCAATGAAATGGACTCAACACCGCATATTAAACACCTAAGAATGTACCTGACTAGTAAGTATCTTAAAACCTATGGATTGCTATGTCTCCGAAAGAGAATCAAACATGTGTACAGGGGCATAAACGCAGCAGTGATAGGATTGGAGAGGTTCGGTGAGCAAATGAAGACCCTTTGAAGTCATATGGCATGGTACCCATTCCACGCGTTTCAACTACCCAGGTTTAAGGTATTCTTCCTTCAGCTAAAACATGCATGTGGAACCTAGAGTATGATCAACCATGTGATCGGGAGACGTGTTCAAATATGTCTCAGTTTTCCTCCCCTGGTACTCGGGTGCAACATTCCAGACGCTTTACTAACACTCTCCCCACTTGGAGAGTCAGTCCCTTTAACCTCCTGTTTGGCCCAGTTTGCAATTTCTGCGGAAGATGAACAGGAATAGCGAGAACCAATGAGAGGCTAGCTGGAGGTGTCTGGACGGGCAAATTTAACTCTCATTTCCCACCAGGAAGAGGAATTAACCAAAGGCTCAGCGTGCCGTGCCGGAATCAGATTTGGGCCTGAAGCCATCCTGCGGTGTTGCGGCCAGCTCAAAAGAAAGCGAGTTGAAGAAAGGAGCTCAGGGGCACTGTAATTCACAAACCTGCAGAGTTATAAATGACAGCTATCGTCCAAAAATAGACTGAAGTAAGGCTGCCAAGAGGACTTGAAAGCGGGGCAGAATTGCAGGAAACCGATTTCAGGAGGTAGACTGGAATTGCATTGAAAGCATAGGAAAAGAGGCAGAACGTCCACAATGATGCACTTGGCCAAAAAGGGCGTATGCGTTTTTTCCTGAATATATTCAGGAAAAAACGCATACGCACTTTTTGGCCAACCAAGCAAGCTTGCAAAGGAAATCTGCACTACAATGAAGTCTCACTTCCCCCCGGTCAAAAGGGCCATCTGAAAAAAGTGTAAAATCCAGAAAGGCAGGACAGGCCATGGAGAACTGGGAGCCTTGTTATGCTGATGGGCGGGATGTAAATTGCCAACAGACACTCGGGAGAAGTGTATGGTGTTTCCTGAAACATCTAAAAAACAAAGCAACAGAGCCTAGGGCACTGCCACTTATGGTCCTATAGCTTAGGGAAATTAAAATCAATAAGACACAGCCACCCCAATGTTTGGGACGCCTCTGTTTACACGAACCTCGTTTACAGTACAAGTTCAACATCGCAGAAAGTGAAAAATGGATAAAGAAGTTGTGGTATTTACTTACAAAGCAATATCACTCAGCAATGAATTCTATGTCATCAGGCCCTTAGCATCACAATGAGTGGATTCAGGTATGATGATTCTAACTGAAATAAGTCACACAGAAAAAGAAACATCATAAGATATCAGTAATACACGGAATGTAAACTTGGCTACACAGGAACTGAATTACAGAACAGAACAGGGTCTCAAATTTAGAAAACCAACCTATGCTTGCTTAAGGGGAAAGGTGAGTTGGGGTGCTGCATAAAACCAGAGATTGAAATGAGCACAGATAAAGTTCCTTAAGCCAAATATGGAATAGACAAGAGCTACTCCTTGCTCAACGAAATGGACTCAAAACCCCATATTAAACCCCTAAGAATGTACCTGACTAGTAAGTATCTTAAAACCTATGGATTGCTATGTCTCCAAAAGAGAATCAAGCGTGTGTACAGGGGCATAAACGCAGCAGTGATAGGATTGGAGAGGTTCGGTGAGCAAATGAAGACCCTTTGAAGTCATATTGCATGGTACCCATTACACGGGTCTCAACTCTCCAGGTTTAAGGTATTCTTCCTTCAGCTAAAACATGCATGTGGAACCCAAGTATGATCAACCATGTGAACGGGAGACGTATTCAAATATGTCTCAGTTTTCCTCCCCTGGTACTCGGGTGCAACATTCCAGACGCTTTACTAACACTCTCCCCACTTGGAGAGTCAGCGCCTTTAACCTCCTGTTTGGCCCAGTTTGCAATTTCTGCGGAAGATGAACAGGAATAGCGAGAACCAATGAGAGGCTAGCTGGAGGTGTCTGGACGGGCAAATTTAACTCTCATTTCCCACCAGGAAGAGGAAATAACCAAAGGCTCAGCATGCCGTACCGGAACCAGATTAGGGCCTGAAGCCATCCTGCGGTGTTGCGGCCAGCTCAAAAGAAAGCGAGTTGAAGAAAGGAGCTCAGGGGCACTGTAATTCACAAACCTGCAGAGTTATAAATGACAGCTATCGTCCAAAAATAGACTGAAGTAAGGCTGCCAAGAGGACTTGAAAGCGGGGCAGAATTGCAGGAAACCGATTTCAGGAGGTAGACTGGAATTGCATTGAAAGCATAGGAAAAGAGGCAGAACGTCCACAATGATGCACTTGGCCAAAAAGGGCGTATGCGTTTTTTCCTGAATATATTCAGGAAAAAACGCATACGCCCTTTTTGGCCAACCAAGCAAGCTTGCAAAGGAAATCTGCACTACAATGAAGTCTCACTTCCCCCCGGTCAAAAGGGCCATCTGAAAAAAGTGTAAAATCCAGAAAGGCAGGACAGGCCATGGAGAACTGGGAGCCTTGTTATGCTGATGGGCGGGATGTAAATTGCCAACAGACACTCGGGAGAAGTGTATGGTGTTTCCTGAAACAAATAAAAAACAAAGCAACAGAGCCTAGGTTACTGCCACTTATGGTCCTATAGCTTAGGGAAATTAAAATCAATAAGACACAGCCACCCCAAAGTTTGGGACGCCTCTGTTTACAAGAACCTCGTTTACAGTACAAGTTCAACATCGCAGAAAGTGAAAAATGGATAAAGAACTTGTGGTACTTACGTACAATGCAGTATCACTCAGCAATGAAATCTATGTCATCAGGCCCGTAGCAGCATAATGAGTGGATTCAGGTACGATGATTCTAACTGAAATAAGTCACACAGAAAAAGAAACATCATAAGATATCACTAATACACGGAATGTAAACTTGGCTACACAGGAACTGCATTCCAGAACAGAACAGGGTCTCAAATTTAGAAAACCAACTTATGCTTGCTTAAGGGGAAAGGTGAGTTTGGGTGCTGCATAAAACCAGAGATTGAAATGAGCACAGATAAAGTTCCTTAAGCCAAATATGGAATAGACAAGAGCTACTCCTTGCTCAACGAAATGGACTCAAAACCCCATATTAAACCCCTAAGAATGTACCTGACTAGTAAGTATCTTAAAACCTATGGATTGCTATGTCTCCAAAAGAGAATCAAGCGTGTGTACAGGGGCATAAACGCAGCAGTGATAGGATTGGAGAGGTTCGGTGAGCAAATGAAGACCCTTTGAAGTCATATTGCATGGTACCCATTCCACGGGTCTCAACTCTCCAGGTTTAAGGTATTCTTCCTTCAGCTAAAACATGCATGTGGAACCCAGAGTATGATCAACCATGTGAACGGGAGACGTGTTCAAATATGTCTCAGGTTTCCTCCCCTGGTACTCGGGTGCAACATTCCAGACGCTTTACTAACACTCTCCCCACTTGGAGAGTCAGTCCCTTTAACCTCCTGTTTGGCCCAGTTTGCAATTTCTGCGGAAGATGAACAGGAATAGCGAGAACCAATGAGAGGCTAGCTGGAGGTGTCTGGACGGGCAAATTTAACTCTCATTTCCCACCAGGAAGAGGAAATAACCAAAGGCTCAGCGTGCCATACCGGAACCAGATTAGGGCCAGAAGCCATCCTGCGGTGTTGCGGCCAGCTCAAAAGAAAGCAAGTAGAAGAAAGGAGCCCAGGGGAACTGTAATTCACAAACCTGCAGAGTTATAAATGACAGCTATCGTCCAAAAATAGACTGAAGTAAGGCTGCCAAGAGGACTTGAAAGCGGGGCAGAATTGCAGGAAACCGATTTCAGGAGGTAGACTGGAATTGCATTGAAAGCATAGGAAAAGAGGCAGAACGTCCACAATGATGCACTTGGCCAAAAAGGGCGTATGCGTTTTTTCCTGAATATATTCAGGAAAAAACGCATACGCCCTTTTTGGCCAACCAAGCAAGCTTGCAAAGGAAATCTGCACTACAATGAAGTCTCACTTCCCCCCGGTCAAAAGGGCCATCTGAAAAAAGTGTAAAATCCAGAAAGGCAGGACAGGCCATGGAGAACTGGGAGCCTTGTTATGCTGATGGGCGGGATGTAAATTGCCAACAACCACTCGGGAGAAGTGTATGGTGTTTCCTGAAACATCTAAAAAACAAAGCAACAGAGCCTAGGGCACTTCCACTTATGGTCCTATAGCTTAGGGAAATTAAAATCAAAAAGACACAGCCACCCCAAAGTTTGGGACGCCTCCGTTTACAAGAACCTCGTTTACCGTACAAGTTCAATATCACAGAAAGTGAAAAATGGATAAAGAACTTGTGGTACTTACGTACAATGCAGTATCACTCAGCAATGAAATCTATGTCATCAGGCCCGTAGCAGCATAATGAGTGGATTCAGGTACGATGATTCTAACTGAAATAAGTCACACAGAAAAAGAAACATCATAAGATATCACTAATACACGGAATGTAAACTTGGCTACACAGGAACTGCATTCCAAAACAGAACAGGGTCTCAAATTTAGAAAACCAACTTATGCTTGCTTAAGGGGAAAGGTGAGTTGGGGTGCTGCATAAAACCAGAGATTGAAATGAGCACAGATAAAGTTCCTTAAGTCAAATATGGAATAGACAAGAGCTACTCCTTGCTCAATGAAATGGACTCAACACCGCATATTAAACACCTAAGAATGTACCTGACTAGTAAGTATCTTAAAACCTATGGATTGCTATGTCTCCGAAAGAGAATCAAGCATGTGTACAGGGGCATAAACGCAGCAGTGATAGGATTGGAGAGGTTCGGTGAGCAAATGAAGACCCTTTGAAGTCATATTGCATGGTACCCATTCCACGCGTTTCAACTACCCAGGTTTAAGGTATTCTTCCTTCAGCTAAAACATGCATGTGGAACCTAGAGTATGATCAACCATGTGATCGGGAGACGTGTTCAAATATGTCTCAGTTTTCCTCCCCTGGTACTCGGGTGCAACATTCCAGACGCTTTACTAACACTCTCCCCACTTGGAGAGTCAGTCCCTTTAACCTCCTGTTTGGCCCAGTTTGCAATTTCTGCGGAAGATGAACAGGAATAGCGAGAACCAATGAGAGGCTAGCTGGAGGTGTCTGGACGGGCAAATTTAACTCTCATTTCCCACCAGGAAGAGGAATTAACCAAAGGCTCAGCGTGCCGTGCCGGAATCAGATTAGGGCCTGAAGCCATCCTGCGGTGTTGCGGCCAGCTCAAAAGAAAGCGAGTTGAAGAAAGGAGCTCAGGGGCACTGTAATTCACAAACCTGCAGAGTTATAAATGACAGCTATCGTCCAAAAATAGACTGAAGTAAGGCTGTCAAGAGGACTTGAAAGCGGGGCAGAATTGCAGGAAACCGATTTCAGGAGGTAGACTGGAATTGCATTGAAAGCATAGGAAAAGAGGCAGAACGTCCACAATGATGCACTTGGCCAAAAAGGGCGTATGCGTTTTTTCCTGAATATATTCAGGAAAAAACGCATACGCCCTTTTTGGCCAACCAAGCAAGCTTGCAAAGGAAATCTGCACTACAATGAAGTCTCACTTCCCCCCGGTCAAAAGGGCCATCTGAAAAAAGTGTAAAATCCAGAAAGGCAACAGGCCATTGAGAACTGGGAGCCTTGTTATGCTGATGGGCGGGATGTAAATTGCCAACAGACACTTGGGAGAAGTGTACGGTGTTTCCTGAAACATCTAAAAAACAAAGCAACAGAGCCTAGGGCACTTCCACTTATGGTCCTATAGCTTAGGGAAATTAAAATCAAAAAGACACAGCCACCCCAAAGTTTGGGACGCCTCTGTTTACAAGAACCTCGTTAACCGTACAAGTTAAATATCACAGAAAGTGAAAAATGGATAAAGAACTTGTGGTACTTACATACAATGCAGTATCACTCAGCAATGAAATCTATGTCATCAGGCCCGTAGCAGCATAATGAGTGGATTCAGGTACGATGATTCTAACTGAAATAAGTCACACAGAAAAAGAAACATCATAAGATATCACTAATACACGGAATGTAAACTTGGCTACACAGGAACTGCATTCCAAAACAGAACAGGGTCTCAAATTTAGAAAACCAACTTATGCTTGCTTAAGGGGAAAGGTGAGTTGGGGTGCTGCATAAAACCAGAGATTGAAATGAGCACAGATAAAGTTCCTTAAGCCAAATATGGAATAGACAAGAGCTACTCCTTGCTCAACGAAATGGACTCAACACCGCATATTAAACGCCTAAGAATGTACCTGACTAGTAAGTATCTTAAAACCTATGGATTGCTATGTCTCCGAAGGGGAATCAAGCATGTGTACAGGGGCATAAACGCAGCAGTGATAGGATTGGAGAGGTTCGGTGAGCAAATGAAGACCCTTTGAAGTCATATTGCATGGTACCCATTCCACGGGTTTCAACTACCCAGGTTTTAGGTATTCTTCCTTCAGCTAAAACATGCATGGGGAACCCAAGTATGATCAACCATGTGAAAAGGAGACATGTTCAAATATGTCTCAGTTTTCGTACCCTGGTACTCGGGTGCAACATTCCAGACGCTTTACTAACACTCTCCCCACTTGGAGAGTCAGCACCTTTAACCTCCTGTTTGGCCCAGTTTGCAATTTCTGCGGAAGATGAATAGGAATAGCGAGAACCAATGAGAGACTAGCTGGAGGTGTCTGGACGGGCAAATTTAACTCTCATTTCCCACCAGGAAGAGGAATTAACCAAAGGCTCAGCGTGCCGTGCCGGAACCAGATTAGGGCTTGAAGCCATCCTGCGGTGTTGCGGCCAGGTCACAAGAAAGCGAGTTGAAGAAAGGAGCTCAGGGGCACTGTAATTCACAAACCTGCAGAGTTATAAATGACAGCTATCGTCCAAAAATAGACTGAAGTAAGGCTGCCAAGAGGACTTGAAAGCGGGGCAGAATTGCAGGAAACCGATTTCAGGAGGTAGACTGGAATTGCATTGAAAGCATAGGAAAAGAGGCAGAACGTCCACAATGATGCACTTGGCCAAAAAGGGCGTATGCGTTTTATCCTGAATATATTCAGGAGAACACGCATACGCCCTTTTTGGCCAACCAAGCAAGCTTGCAAAGGAAATCTGCACTACAATGAAGTTTCACTTCCCCCCGGTCAAAAGGGCCATCTGAAAAAAGTGTAAAATCCAGAAAGGCAGGACAGGCCATGGAGAACTGGGAGCCTTGTTATGCTGATGGGCGGGATGTAAATTGCCAACAGACACTCGGGAGAAGTGTATGGTGTTTCCTGAAACATCTAAAAAACAAAGCAACAGAGCCTAGGGCACTTCCACTTATGGTCCTATAGCTTAGGGAAATTAAAATCAAAAAGACACAGCCACCCCAAAGTTTGGGACGCCTCCGTTTACAAGAACCTCGTTTACCATACAAGTTCAACATCACAGAAAGTGAAAAATGGATAAAGAACCTGTGGTACTTACGTACAATGCAGTATCACTCAGCAATGAAATCTATGTCATCAGGCCCTTAGCATCACAATGAGTGGATTCAGGTATGATGATTCTAACTGAAATAAGTCACACAGAAAAAGAAACATCATAAGATATCAGTAATACACGGAATGTAAACTTGGCTACACAGGAACTGAATTACAGAACAGAACAGGGTCTCAAATTTAGAAAACCAACTTATGCTTGCTTAAGGGTAAAGGTGAGTTGGGGTGCTGCATAAAACCAGAGATTGAAATGAGCACAGATAAAGTTCCTTAGGCCAAATATGGAATAGACAAGAGCTACTCCTTGCTCAACGAAATGGACTCAACACCGCATATTAAACGCCTAAGAATGTACCTGACTAGTAAGTATCGTAAAACCTATGGATTGCTATGTCTCTGAAAGAGAATCAAGCATGTGTACAGGGGCATAAACGCAGCAGTGATAGGATTGGAGAGGTTCGGTGAGCAAATGAAGACCCTTTGAAGTCATATTGCATGGTACCCATTACACGGGTCTCAACTCTCCAGGTTTAAGGTATTCTTCCTTCAGCTAAAACATGCATGTGGAACGCAAGTATGATCAACCATGTGAACGGGAGACGTGTTCAAATATGTCTCAGTTTTCCTCCCCTGGTACTCGGGTGCAACATTCCAGACGCTTTACTAACACTCTCCCCACTTGGAGATTCAGCGCCTTTAACCTCCTGTTTGGCCCAGTTTGCAATTTCTGCGGAAGATGAACAGGAATAGTGAGAACCAATGAGAGACTAGCTGGAGGTGTCTGGACGGGCAAATTTAACTCTCATTTCCCACCAGGAAGAGGAAATAACCAAAGGCTCAGCGTGCCGTACCGGAACCAGATTAGGGCCTGAAGCCATCCTGCGGTATTGCGGCCAGCTCACAAGAAAGCGAGTTGAAGAAAGGAGCTCAGGGGCACTGTAATTCACAAACCTGCAGAGTTATAAATGACAGCTATCGTCCAAAAATAGACTGAAGTAAGGCTGCCAAGAGGACTTGAAAGCGGGGCAGAATTGCAGGAAACCGATTTCAGGAGGTAGACTGGAATTGCATTGAAAGCATAGGAAAAGAGGCAGAACGTCCACAATGATGCACTTGGCCAAAAAGGGCGTATGCGTTTTTTCCTGAATATATTCAGGAAAAAACGCATACGCCCTTTTTGGCCAACCAAGCAAGCTTGCAAAGGAAATCTGCACTACAATGAAGTCTCACTTCCCCCCGGTCAAAAGGGCCATCTGAAAAAAGTGTAAAATCCAGAAAGGCAGGACAGGCCATGGAGAACTGGGAGCCTTGTTATGCTGATGGGCGGGATGTAAATTGCCAACAACCACTGGGGAGAAGTGGATGGTGTTTCCTGAAACATCTAAAAAACAAAGCAACAGAACCTAGGGCACTTCCAATATGGTCCTATAGCTTAGGGAAATTAAAATCAAAAAGACACAGCCACCCCAAAGTTTGGAACGGCTCCGTTTACAAGAACCTCGTTTACAGTACAAGTTCAACATCGCAGAAAGTGAAAAATGGAGAAAGAAGTTGTGGTATTTACTTACAAAGCAATATCACTCAGCAATGAAATCTGTGTCATCAGGCCCTTAGAAGCACAATGAGTGGATTCAGGTATGATGATTCTAACTGAAATAAGTCACACAGAAAAAGAAACATCATAAGATATCAGTAATACACGGAATGTAAACTTGGCTACACAGGAACTGAAATACAGAACAGAACAGGGTCTCAAATTTAGAAAACCAACTTATGCTTGCTTAAGGGGAAAGGTGAGTTGGGGTGCTGCATAAAACCAGAGATTGAAATGAGCACAGATAAAGTTCCTTAAGCCAAATATGGAATAGACAAGAGCTACTCCTTGCTCAACGAAATGGACTCAAAACCCCATATTAAACGCCTAAGAATGTACCTGACTAGTAAGTATCTTAAAACCTATGGATTGCTATGTCTCCAAAAGAGAATCAAGCGTGTGTACAGGGGCATAAACGCAGCAGTGATAGGACTGGAGAGGTTCGGTGAGCAAATGAAGACCCTTTGAAGTCATATTGCATGGTACCCATTACACGGGTCTCAACTCTCCAGGTTTAAGGTATTCTTCCTTCAGCTAAAACATGCATGTGGAACCCAGAGTATGATCAACCATGTGAACGGGAGACGTGTTCAAATATGTCTCAGTTTTCCTCCCCTGGTACTCGGGTGCAACATTCCAGACGCTTTACTAACACTCTCCCGACTTGGAGAGTCAGCACCTTTAACCTGCTGTTTGGCCCAGTTTGCAATTTCTGCGGAAGATGAACAGGAATAGCGAGAACCAATGAGAGGCTAGCTGGAGGTGTCTGGACGGGCAAATTTAACTCTCATTTCCCACCAGGAAGAGGAATTAACCAAAGGCTCAGCATGCCGGGCCGGAACAAGATTAGGGCCTGAAGCCATTCTGCGTTGTTGCGGCCAGCTCACAAGAAAGCGAGTTGAAGAAAGGAGCTCAGGGGCACTGTAATTCACAAACCTGCAGAGTTATAAATGACAGCTATCGTCCAAAAATAGACTGAAGTAAGGCTGCCAAGAGGACTTGAAAGCGGGGCAGAATTGCAGGAAACCGATTTCAGGAGGTAGACTGGAATTGCATTGAAAGCATAGGAAAAGAGGCAGAACGTCCACAATGATGCACTTGGCCAAAAAGGGCGTATGCGTTTTTTCCTGAATATATTCAGGAGAAAACGCATACGCCCTTTTTGGCCAACCAAGCAAGCTTGCAAAGGAAATCTGCACTACAATGAAGTCTCACTTCCCCCCGGTCAAAAGGGCCATCTGAAAAAAGTGTAAAATCCAGAAAGTCAACAGGCCATGGAGAACTGGGAGCCTTGTTATGCTGATGGGCGGGATGTAAATTGCCAACAGACACTCAGGAGAAGTGTATGGTGTTTCCTGAAACATCTAAAAAACAAAGCAACAGAGCCTAGGGCACTTCCACTTATGGTCCTATAGCTTAGGGAAATTAAAATCAAAAAGACACAGCCACCCCAAAGTTTGGAACGGCTCTGTTTACAAGAACCTCGTTTACAGTACAAGTTCAACATCGCAGAAAGTGAAAAATTGATAAAGAAGTTGTTGTATTCACTTAGAAAGCAATATCACTCAGCAATGAAATCTATGTCATCAGGCCCGTAGCAGCACAATGAGTGTATTCAGGTATGATGATTCTAACTGAAATAAGTCACACAGAAAAGGAAACATCATAAGATATCAATAATACACGGAATGGAAACTTGGCTACACAGGAACTGCATTCCAGAACAGAACAGGGTCTCAAATTTAGAAAACCAACTTATGCTTGCTTAAGGGTAAAGGTGAGTTGGGGTGCTGCATAAAACCAGAGATTGAAATGAGCACAGATAAAGTTCCTTAAGCCAAATATGGAATAGACAAGAGCTACTCCTTGCTCAACGAAATGGACTCAACACCGCATATTAAACGCCTAAGAATGTACCAGACTAGTAAGTATCTTAAAACCTATGGATTGCTATGTCTCCGAAGGGGAATCAAGCATGTGTACAGGGGCATAAACGCAGCAGTGATAGGATTGGAGAGGTTCGGTGAGCAAATGAAGACCCTTTGAAGTCATATTGCATGGTACCCATTCCAGGCGTTTCAACTACCCAGGTTTAAGGTATTCTTCCTTCAGCTAAAACATGCATGTGGAACCCAGAGTATGATCAACCATGTGAACGGGAGACGTGTTCAAATATGTCTCAGTTTTCCTCCCCTGGTACTCGGGTGCAACATTCCAGACGCTTTACTAACACTCTCCCCACTTGGAGAGTCAGCACCTTTAACCTGCTGTTTGGCCCAGTTTGCAATTTCTGCGGAAGATGAACAGGAATAGCGAGAACCAATGAGAGACTAGCTGGAGGTGTCTGGACGGGCAAATTTAACTCTCATTTCCCACCAGGAAGAGGAATTAACCAACGGCTCAGCATGCCGGGCCGGAACAAGATTAGGGCCTGAAGCCATCCTGCGGTGTTGCGGCCAGGTCACAAGAAAGCGAGTTGAAGAAAGGAGCTCAGGGGCACTGTAATTCACAAACCTGCAGAGTTATAAATGACAGCTATCGTCCAAAAATAGACTGAAGTAAGGCTGCCAAGAGGACTTGAAAGCGGGGCAGAATTGCAGGAAACCGATTTCAGGAGGTAGACTGGAATTGCATTGAAAGCATAGGAAAAGAGGCAGAACGTCCACAATGATGCACTTGGCCAAAAAGGGCGTATGCGTTTTTTCCTGAATATATTCAGGAAAAAACGCATACGCCCTTTTTGGCCAACCAAGCAAGCTTGCAAAGGAAATCTGCACTACAATGAAGTCTCACTTCCCTCCGGTCAAAAGGGCCATCTGAAAAAAGTGTAAAATCCAGAAAGGCAACAGGCCATTGAGAACTGGGAGCCTTGTTGTGCTGATGGGAGGGATGTAAATTGCCAACAGACACTAGGGAGAAGTGTATGGTGTTTCCTGAAACATCTAAAAAACAAAGCAACAGAGCCCAGGGCACTTCCACTTATGGTCCTATAGCTTAGGGAAATTAAAATCAAAAAGACACAGCCACCCCAAAGTTTGGGACGGCTCTGTTTACAAGAACCTCGTTTACAGTACAAGTTCAACATCGCAGAAAGTGAAAAATGGATAAAAAAGTTGTGTTATTCACTTACAAAACAATATCACTCAGCAATGAAATCTATGTCATCAGGCCCGTAGCAGCACAATGAGTGGATTCAGGTATGATGATTCTAACTGAAGGAAGTCACACAGAAAAAGAAACATCATAAGATATCAGTAATACACGGAATGGAAACTTGGCTACACAGGAACTGAATTACAGAACAGAACAGGGTCTCAAATTTAGAAAAACAACTTATGCTTGCTTAAGGGGAAAGGTGAGTTGGGGTGCTGCATAAAACCAGAGATTGAAATGAGCACAGATAAAGTTCCTTAAGCCAAATATGGAATAGACAAGAGCTACTCCTTGCTCAACGAAATGGACTCAACACCGCATATTAAACGCCTAAGAATGTACCTGACTAGTAAGTATCTTAAAACCTATGGATTGCTATGTCTCCGAAGGGGAATCAAGCATGTGTACAGGGGCATAAACGCAGCAGTGATAGGATTGGAGAGGTTCGGTGAGCAAATGAAGACCCTTTGAAGTCATATTGCATGGTACCCATTCCACGGGTTTCAACTACCCAGGTTTTAGGTATTCTTCCTTCAGCTAAAACATGCATGGGGAACCCAAGTATGATCAACCATGTGAAAAGGAGACGTGTTCAAATATGTCTCAGTTTTCGTACCCTGGTACTCGGGTGAAACATTCCAGACGCTTTACTAACACTCTCCCCACTTGGAGAGTCAGCACCTTTAACCTCCTGTTTGGCCCAGTTTGCAATTTCTGCGGAAGATGAACAGGAATAGCGAGAACCAATGAGAGACTAGCTGGAGGTGTCTGGACGGGCAAATTTAACTCTCATTTCCCACCAGGAAGAGGAATTAACCAAAGGCTCAGCGTGCCGTGCCGGAACCAGATTAGGGCCTGAAGCCATCCTGCGGTGTTGCGTCCAGGTCACAAGAAAGCGAGTTGAAGAAAGGAGCTCAGGGGCACTGTAATTCACAAACCTGCAGAGTTATAAATGACAGCTATCGTCCAAAAATAGACTGAAGTAAGGCTGCCAAGAGGACTTGAAAGCGGGGCAGAATTGCAGGAAACCGATTTCAGGAGGTAGACTGGAATTGCATTGAAAGCATAGGAAAAGAGGCAGAACGTCCACAATGATGCACTTGGCCAAAAAGGGCGTATGCGTTTTTTCCTGAATATATTCAGGAGAAAACGCATACGCCCTTTTTGGCCAACCAAGCAAGCTTGCAAAGGAAATCTGCACTACAATGAAGTTTCACTTCCCCCCGTTCAAAAGGGCCATCTGAAAAAAGTGTAAAATCCAGAAAGGCAGGACAGGCCATGGAGAACTGGGAGCCTTGTTATGCTGATGGGCGGGATGTAAATTGCCAACAGACACTCGGGAGAAGTGTATGGTGTTTCCTGAAACATCTAAAAAACAAAGCAACAGAGCCTAGGGCACTTCCACTTATGGTCCTATAGCTTAGGGAAATTAAAATCAAAAAGACACAGCCACCCCAAAGTTTGGGACGCCTCCGTTTACAAGAACCTCGTTAACCGTACAAGTTCAATATCACAGAAAGTGAAAAATGGATAAAGAACTTGTGGTACTTACATACAATGCAGTATCACTCAGCAATGAAATCTATGTCATCAGGCCCGTAGCAGCATAATGAGTGGATTCAGGTACGATGATTCTAACTGAAATAAGTCATACAGAAAAAGAAACATCATAAGATATCACTAATACACGGAATGTAAACTTGGCTACACAGGAACTGCATTCCAAAACAGAACAGGGTCTCAAATTTAGAAAACCAACTTATGCTTGCTTAAGGGGAAAGGTGAGTTGGGGTGCTGCATAAAACCAGAGATTGAAATGAGCACAGATAAAGTTCCTTAAGCCAAATATGGAATAGACAAGAGCTACTCCTTGCTCAACGAAATGGACTCAACACCGCATATTAAACGCCTAAGAATGTACCTGACTAGTAAGTATCTTAAAACCTATGGATTGCTATGTCTCCGAAGGGGAATCAAGCATGTGTACAGGGGCATAAACGCAGCAGTGATAGGATTGGAGAGGTTCGGTGAGCAAATGAAGACCCTTTGAAGTCATATTGCATGGTACCCATTCCACGGGTTTCAACTACCCAGGTTTTAGGTATTCTTCCTTCAGCTAAAACATGCATGGGGAACCCAAGTATGATCAACCATGTGAAAAGGAGACGTGTTCAAATATGTCTCAGTTTTCGTACCCTGGTACTCGGGTGCAACATTCCAGACGCTTTACTAACACTCTCCCCACTTGGAGAGTCAGCACCTTTAACCTCCTGTTTGGCCCAGTTTGCAATTTCTGCGGAAGATGAATAGGAATAGCGAGAAGCAATGAGAGACTAGCTGGAGGTGTCTGGACGGGCAAATTTAACTCTCATTTCCCACCAGGAAGAGGAATTAACCAAAGGCTCAGCGTGCCGTGCCGGAACCAGATTAGGGCTTGAAGCCATCCTGCGGTGTTGCGGCCAGGTCACAAGAAAGCGAGTTGAAGAAAGGAGCTCAGGGGCACTGTAATTCACAAACCTGCAGAGTTATAAATGACAGCTATCGTCCAAAAATAGACTGAAGTAAGGCTGCCAAGAGGACTTGAAAGCGGGGCAGAATTGCAGGAAACCGATTTCAGGAGGTAGACTGGAATTGCATTGAAAGCATAGGAAAAGAGGCAGAACGTCCACAATGATGCACTTGGCCAAAAAGGGGGTATGCGTTTTATCCTGAATATATTCAGGAGAAAACGCATACGCCCTTTTTGGCCAACCAAGCAAGCTTGCAAAGGAAATCTGCACTACAATGAAGTTTCACTTCCCCCCGGTCAAAAGGGCCATCTGAAAAAAGTGTAAAATCCAGAAAGGCAGGACAGGCCATGGAGAACTGGGAGCCTTGTTATGCTGATGGGCGGGATGTAAATTGCCAACAGACACTCGGGAGAAGTGTATGGTGTTTCCTGAAACATCTAAAAAACAAAGCAACAGAGCCTAGGGCACTTCCACTTATGGTCCTATAGCTTAGGGAAATTAAAATCAAAAAGACACAGCCACCCCAAAGTTTGGGACGCCTCCGTTTACAAGAACCTCGTTTACCATACAAGTTCAACATCACAGAAAGTGAAAAATGGATAAAGAACTTGTGGTACTTACGTACAATGCAGTATCACTCAGCAATGAATTCTATGTCATCAGGCCCGTAGCAGCATAATGAGTGGATTCAGGTACGATGATTCTAACTGAAATAAGTCACACAGAAAAAGAAACATCATAAGATATCACTAATACACGGAATGTAAACTTGGCTACACAGGAACTGCATTCCAAAACAGAACAGGGTCTCAAATTTAGAAAACCAACTTATGCTTGCTTAAGGGGAAAGGTGAGTTGGGGTGCTGCATAAAACCAGAGATTGAAATGAGCACAGATAAAGTTCCTTAAGCCAAATATGGAATAGACAAGAGCTACTCCTTGCTCAACGAAATGGACTCAACACCGCATATTAAACGCCTAAGAATGTACCTGACTAGTAAGTATCTTAAAACCTATGGATTGCTATGTCTCCGAAGGGGAATCAAGCGTGTGTACAGGGGCATAAACGCAGCAGTGATAGGATTGGAGAGGTTCGGTGAGCAAATGAAGACCCTTTGAAGTCATATTGCATGGTACCCATTCCACGGGTTTCAACTACCCAGGTTTTAGGTATTCTTCCTTCAGCTAAAACATGCATGTGGAACCCAGAGTATGATCAACCATGTGATCGGGAGACGTGTTCAAATATGTCTCAGTTTTCGTACCCTGGTACTCGGGTGCAACATTCCAGACGCTTTACTAACACTCTCCCCACTTGGAGAGTCAGCGCCTTTAACCTCCTGTTTGGCCCAGTTTGCAATTTCTGCGGAAGATGAACAGGAATAGCGAGAACCAATGAGAGGCTAGCTGGAGGTGTCTGGACGGGCAAATTTAACTCTCATTTCCCACCAGGAAGAGGAAATAACCAAAGGCTCAGCGTGCCGTACCGGAACCAGATTAGGGCCTGAAGACATCCTGCGGTGTTGCAGCCAGGTCACAAGAAAGCGATTTGAAGAAAGGAGCTCAGGGGCACTGTAATTCACAAACCTGCAGAGTTATAAATGACAGCTATCGTCCAAAAATAGACTGAAGTAAGGCTGCCAAGAGGACTTGAAAGCGGGGCAGAATTGCAGGAAACCGATTTCAGGAGGTAGACTGGAATTGCATTGAAAGCATAGGAAAAGAGGCAGAACGTCCACAATGATGCACTTGGCCAAAAAGGGCGTATGCGTTTTTTCCTGAATATATTCAGGAAAAAACGCATACGCCCTTTTTGGCCAACCAAGCAAGCTTGCAAAGGAAATCTGCACTACAATGAAGTCTCACTTCCCCCCGGGCAAAAGGGCCATCTGAAAAAAGTGTAAAATCCAGAAAGGCAGGACAGGCCATGGAGAACTGGGAGCCTTGTTATGCTGATGGGCGGGATGTAAATTGCCAACAACCACTCGGGAGAAGTGTATGGTGTTTCCTGAAACATCTAAAAAACAAAGCAACAGAACCTAGGGCACTTCCACTTATGGTCCTATAGCTTAGGGAAATTAAAATCAAAAAGACACAGCCACCCCAAAGTTTGGAACGGCTCTGTTTACAAGAACCTCATTTACAGTACAAGTTCAACATGGCAGAAAGTGAAAAATGGATAAAGAAGTTGTGGTATTTACTTACAAAGCAATATCACTCAGCAATGAAATCTGTGTCATCAGGCCCTTAGCAGCACAATGAGTGGATTCAGGTATGATGATTCTAACTGAAGTAAGTCACACAGAAAAAGAAACATCATAAGATATCAGTAATACACGGAATGTAAACTTGGCTACACAGGAACTGAATTACAGAACAGAACAGGGTCTCAAATTTAGAAAACCAACTTATGCTTGCTTAAGGGTAAAGGTGAGTTGGGGTGCTGCATAAAACCAGAGATTGAAATGAGCACAGATAAAGTTCCTTAAGCCAAATATGGAATAGACAAGAGCTACTCCTTGCTCAACGAAATGGACTCAACACCCCATATTAAACGCCTAAGAATGTACCTGACTAGTAAGTATCTTAAAACCTATGGATTGCTATGTCTCCAAAAGAGAATCAAGCGTGTGTACAGGGGCATAAACGCAGCAGTGATAGGATTGGAGAGGTTCGGTGAGCAAATGAAGACCCTTTGAAGTCATATTGCATGGTACCCATTCCACGGGTCTCAACTCTCCAGGTTTAAGGTATTCTTCCTTCAGCTAAAACATGCATGTGGAACCCAAGTATGATCAACCATGTGAACGGGAGACGTGTTGAAATATGTCTCAGTTTTCCTCCCCTGGTACTCGGGTGCAACATTCCAGACGCTTTACTAACACTCTCCCCACTTGGAGAGTCAGCGCCTTTAACCTCCTGTTTGGCCCAGTTTGCAATTTCTGCGGAAGATGAACAGGAATAGCGAGAACCAATGAGAGACTAGCTGGAGGTGTCTGGACGGGCAAATTTAACTCTCATTTCCCACCAGGAAGAGGAAATAACCAAAGCCTCAGCGTGCCGTACTGGAACCAGATTAGGGCCTGAAGCCATCCTGCGGTGTTGCGGCCAGCTCAAAAGAAAGCGAGTTGAAGAAAGGAGCTCAGGGGCACTGTAATTCACAAACCTGCAGAGTTATAAATGACAGCTATCGTCCAAAAATAGACTGAAGTAAGGCTGCCAAGAGGACTTGAAAGCGGGGCAGAATTGCAGGAAACCGATTTCAGGAGGTAGACTGCAATTGCATTGAAAGCATAGGAAAAGAGGCAGAACGTCCACAATGATGCACTTGGCCAAAAAGGGCGTATGCGTTTTTTCCTGAATATATTCAGGAAAAAACGCATACGCCCTTTTTGGCCAACCAAGCAAGCTTGCAAAGGAAATCTGCACTACAATGAAGTCTCACTTCCCCCTGGTCAAAAGGGCCATCTGAAAAAAGTGTAAAATCCAGAAAGGCAGGACAGGCCATGGAGAACTGGGAGCCTTGTTATGCTGATGGGCGGGATGTAAATTGCCAACAGACACTCGGGAGAAGTGTATGGTGTTTCCTGAAACAAATAAAAAACAAAGCAACAGAGCCTAGGTCACTGCCACTTATGGTCCTATAGCTTAGGGAAATTAAAATCAAAAAGACACAGCCACCCCAAAGTTTGGGACGCCTCTGTTTACAAGAACCTCGTTTACAGTACAAGTTCAACATCGCAGAAAGTGAAAAATGGATAAAGAACTTGTGGTACTTACGTACAATGCAGTATCACTCAGCAATGAAATCTATGTCATCAGGCCCTTAGCAGCACAATGAGTGGATTCAGGTATGATGATTCTAACTGAAGTAAGTCACACAGAAAAAGAAACATCATAAGATATCAGTAATACACGGAATGTAAACTTGGCTACACAGGAACTGCATTCCAGAACAGAACAGGGTCTCAAATTTAGAAAACCAACTTATGCTTGCTTAAGGGGAAAGGTGAGTTGGGGTGCTGCATAAAACCAGAGATTGAAATGAGCACAGATAAAGTTCCTTAAGCCAAATATGGAATAGACAAGAGCTACTCCTTGCTCAACGAAATGGACTCAAAACCCCATATTAAACCCCTAAGAATGTACCTGACTAGTAAGTATCTTAAAACCTATGGATTGCTATGTCTCCAAAAGAGAATCAAGCGTGTGTACAGGGGCATAAACGCAGCAGTGATAGGATTGGAGAGGTTCGGTGAGCAAATGAAGACCCTTTGAAGTCATATTGCATGGTACCCATTACACGGGTCTCAACTCTCCAGGTTTAAGGTATTCTTCCTTCAGCTAAAACATGCATGTGGAACCCAGAGTATGATCAACCATGTGAACGGGAGACGTGTTCAAATATGTCTCAGGTTTCCTCCCCTGGTACTCGGGTGCAACATTCCAGACGCTTTACTAACACTCTCCCCACTTGGAGAGTCAGTCCCTTTAACCTCCTGTTTGGCCCAGTTTGCAATTTCTGCGGAAGATGAACAGGAATAGCGAGAACCAATGAGAGGCTAGCTGGAGGTGTCTGGACGGGCAAATTTAACTCTCATTTCCCACCAGGAAGAGGAATTAACCAAAGGCTCAGCGTGCCGTACCGGAACCAGATTAGGGCCAGAAGCCATCCTGCGGTGTTGCGGCCAGCTCAAAAGAAAGCAAGTAGAAGAAAGGAGCCCAGGGGCACTGTAATTCACAAACCTGCAGAGTTATAAATGACAGCTATCGTCCAAAAATAGACTGAAGTAAGGCTGCCAAGAGGACTTGAAAGCGGGGCAGAATTGCAGGAAACCGATTTCAGGAGGTAGACTGGAATTGCATTGAAAGCATAGGAAAAGAGGCAGAACGTCCACAATGATGCACTTGGCCAAAAAGGGCGTATGCGTTTTTTCCTGAATATATTCAGGAAAAAACGCATACGCCCTTTTTGGCCAACCAAGCAAGCTTGCAAAGGAAATCTGCACTACAATGAAGTCTCACTTCCCCCCGGTCAAAAGGGCCATCTGAAAAAAGTGTAAAATCCAGAAAGGCAGGACAGGCCATGGAGAACTGGGAGCCTTGTTATGCTGATGGGCGGGATGTAAATTGCCAACAACCACTCGGGAGAAGTGTATGGTGTTTCCTGAAACATCTAAAAAACAAACCAACAGAGCCTAGGGCACTTCCACTTATGGTCCTATAGCTTAGGGAAATTAAAATCAAAAAGACACAGCCACCCCAAAGTTTGGGACGCCTCCGTTTACAAGAACCTCGTTTACCGTACAAGTTCAATATCACAGAAAGTGAAAAATGGATAAAGAACTTGTGGTACTTACGTACAATGCAGTATCACTCAGCAATGAAATCTATGTCATCAGGCCCGTAGCAGCATAATGAGTGGATTCAGGTACGATGATTCTAACTGAAATAAGTCACACAGAAAAAGAAACATCATAAGATATCACTAATACACGGAATGTAAACTTGGCTACACAGGAACTGCATTCCAAAACAGAACAGGGTCTCAAATTTAGAAAACCAACTTATGCTTGCTTAAGGGGAAAGGTGAGTTGGGGTGCTGCATAAAACCAGAGATTGAAATGAGCACAGATAAAGTTCCTTAAGTCAAATATGGAATAGACAAGAGCTACTCCTTGCTCAATGAAATGGACTCAACACCGCATATTAAACACCTAAGAATGTACCTGACTAGTAAGTATCTTAAAACCTATGGATTGCTATGTCTCCGAAAGAGAATCAAGCATGTGTACAGGGGCATAAACGCAGCAGTGATAGGATTGGAGAGGTTCGGTGAGCAAATGAAGACCCTTTGAAGTCATATTGCATGGTACCCATTCCACGCGTTTCAACTACCCAGGTTTAAGGTATTCTTCCTTCAGCTAAAACATGCATGTGGAACCTAGAGTATGATCAACCATGTGATCGGGAGACGTGTTCAAATATGTCTCAGTTTTCCTCCCCTGGTACTCGGGTGCAACATTCCAGACGCTTTACTAACACTCTCCCCACTTGGAGAGTCAGTCCCTTTAACCTCCTGTTTGGCCCAGTTTGCAATTTCTGCGGAAGATGAACAGGAATAGCGAGAACCAATGAGAGGCTAGCTGGAGGTGTCTGGACGGGCAAATTTAACTCTCATTTCCCACCAGGAAGAGGAATTAACCAAAGGCTCAGCGTGCCGTGCCGGAATCAGATTAGGGCCTGAAGCCATCCTGCGGTGTTGCGGCCAGCTCAAAAGAAAGCGAGTTGAAGAAAGGAGCTCAGGGGCACTGTAATTCGCAAACCTGCAGAGTTATAAATGACAGCTATCGTCCAAAAATAGACTGAAGTAAGGCTGTCAAGAGGACTTGAAAGCGGGGCAGAATTGCAGGAAACCGATTTCAGGAGGTAGACTGGAATTGCATTGAAAGCATAGGAAAAGAGGCAGAACGTCCACAATGATGCACTTGGCCAAAAAGGGCGTATGCGTTTTTTCCTGAATATATTCAGGAAAAAACGCATACGCCCTTTTTGGCCAACCAAGCAAGCTTGCAAAGGAAATCTGCACTACAATGAAGTCTCACTTCCCCCCGGTCAAAAGGGCCATCTGAAAAAAGTGTAAAATCCAGAAAGGCAACAGGCCATTGAGAACTGGGAGCCTTGTTATGCTGATGGGCGGGATGTAAATTGCCAACAGACACTTGGGAGAAGTGTATGGTGTTTCCTGAAACATCTAAAAAACAAAGCAACAGAGCCTAGGGCACTTCCACTTATGGTCCTATAGCTTAGGGAAATTAAAATCAATAAGACACAGCCACCCCAAAGTTTGGGACGCCTCTGTTTACAAGAACCTCGTTTACAGTACAAGTTCAACATCGCAGAAAGTGAAAAATGGATAAAGAACTTGTGGTACTTACGTACAATGCAGTATCACTCAGCAATGAAATCTATGTCATCAGGCCCGTAGCAGCATAATGAGTGGATTCAGGTACGATGATTCTAACTGAAATAAGTCACACAGAAAAAGAAACATCATAAGATATCACTAATACACGGAATGTAAACTTGGCTACACAGGAACTGCATTCCAGAACAGAACAGGGTCTCAAATTTAGAAAACCAACTTATGCTTGCTTAAGGGGAAAGGTGAGTTTGGGTGCTGCATAAAACCAGAGATTGAAATGAGCACAGATAAAGTTCCTTAAGCCAAATATGGAATAGACAAGAGCTACTCCTTGCTCAACGAAATGGACTCAACACCCCATATTAAACGCCTAAGAATGTACCTGACTAGTAAGTATCTTAAAACCTATGGATTGCTATGTCTCCAAAAGAGAATCAAGCGTGTGTACAGGGGCATAAACGCAGCAGTGATAGGATTGGAGAGGTTCGGTGAGCAAATGAAGACCCTTTGAAGTCATATTGCATGGTACCCATTCCACGGGTCTCAACTCTCCAGGTTTAAGGTATTCTTCCTTCAGCTAAAACATGCATGTGGAACCCAGAGTATGATCAACCATGTGAACGGGAGATGTGTTCAAATATGTCTCAGGTTTCCTCCCCTGGTACTCGGGTGCAACATTCCAGACGCTTTACTAACACTCTCCCCACTTGGAGAGTCAGTCCCTTTAACCTCCTGTTTGGCCCAGTTTGCAATTTCTGCGGAAGATGAACAGGAATAGCGAGAACCAATGAGAGGCTAGCTGGAGGTGTCTGGACGGGCAAATTTAACTCTCATTTCCCACCAGGAAGAGGAAATAACCAAAGGCTCAGCGTGCCGTACCGGAACCATATTAGGGCCAGAAGCCATCCTGCGGTGTTGCGGCCAGGTCACAAGGAAGCGAGTAGAAGAAAGGAGCCCAGGGGCACTGTAATTCACAAACCTGCAGAGTTATAAATGACAGCTATCGTCCAAAAATAGACTGAAGTAAGGCTGCCAAGAGGACTTGAAAGCGGGGCAGAATTGCAGGAAACCGATTTCAGGAGGTAGACTGGAATTGCATTGAAAGCATAGGAAAAGAGGCAGAACGTCCACAATGATGCACTTGGCCAAAAAGGGCGTATGCGTTTTTTCCTGAATAAATTCAGGAAAAAACGCATACGCCCATTTTGGCCAACCAAGCAAGCTTGCAAAGGAAATCTGCACTACAATGAAGTCTCACTTCCCCCCGGTCAAAAGGGCCATCTGAAAAAAGTGTAAAATCCAGAAAGGCAGGACAGGCCATGGAGAACTGGGAGCCTTGTTATGCTGATGGGCGGGATGTAAATTGCCAACAGACACTCGGGAGAAGTGTATGGTGTTTCCTGAAACATCTAAAAAACAAAGCAACAGAGCCTAGGGCACTGCCACTTATGGTCCTATAGCTTAGGGAAATTAAAATAAAAAAGACACAGCCACCCCAAAGTTTGGGACGCCTCTGTTTACAAGAACCTCGTTTACAGTACAAGTTCAACATCGCAGAAAGTGAAAAATGGATAAAGAACTTGTGGTACTTACGTACAATGCAGTATCACTCAGCAATGAAATCTATGTCATCAGGCCCGTAGCAGCATAATGAGTGGATTCAGGTACGATGATTCTAACTGAAATAAGTCACACAGAAAAAGAAACATCATAAGATATCACTAATACATGGAATGTAAACTTGGCTACACAGGAACTGCATTCCAGAACAGAACAGGGTCTCAAATTTAGAAAACCAACTTATGCTTGCTTAAGGGGAAAGGTGAGTTGGGGTGCTGCATAAAACCAGAGATTGAAATGAGCACAGATAAAGTTCCTTAAGCCAAATATGGAATAGACAAGAGCTACTCCTTGCTCAACGAAATGGACTCAAAACCCCATATTAAACCCCTAAGAATGTACCTGACTAGTAAGTATCTTAAAACCTATGGATTGCTATGTCTCCAAAAGAGAATCAAGCGTGTGTACAGGGGCATAAACGCAGCAGTGATAGGATTGGAGAGGTTCGGTGAGCAAATGAAGACCCTTTGAAGTCATATTGCATGGTACCCATTCCATGGGTCTCAACTCTCCAGGTTTAAGGTATTCTTCCTTCAGCTAAAACATGCATGTGGAACCCAAGTATGATCAACCATGTGAATGGGAGACGTGTTCAAATATGTCTCAGTTTTCCTCCCCTGGTACTCGGGTGCAACATTCCAGACGCTTTACTAACACTCTCCCCACTTGGAGAGTCAGCGCCTTTAACCTCCTGTTTGGCCCAGTTTGCAATTTCTGCGGAAGATGAACAGGAATAGCGAGAACCAATGAGAGGCTAGCTGGAGGTGTCTGGACGGGCAAATTTAACTCTCATTTCCCACCAGGAAGAGGAAATAACCAAAGGCTCAGCGTGCCGTACCGGAACCAGATTAGGGCCTGAAGACATCCTGCGGTGTTGCAGCCAGGTGACAAGAAAGCGAGTTGAAGAAAGGAGCTCAGGGGCACTGTAATTCACAAACCTGCAGACTTATAAATGACAGCTATCGTCCAAAAATAGACTGAAGTAAGGCTGCCAAGAGGACTTGAAAGCAGGGCAGAATTGCAGGAAACCGATTTCAGGAGGTAGACTGGAATTGCATTGAAAGCATAGGAAAAGAGGCAGAACGTCCACAATGATGCACTTGGCCAAAAAGGGCGTATGCGTTTTTTCCTGAATATATTCAGGAAAAAACGCATACGCCCTTTTTGGCCAACCAAGCAAGCTTGCAAAGGAAATCTGCACTACAATGAAGTCTCACTTCCCCCCGGGCAAAAGGGCCATCTGAAAAAAGTGTAAAATCCAGAAAGGCAGGACAGGCCATGGAGAACTGGGAGCCTTGTTATGCTGATGGGCGGGATGTAAATTGCCAACAACCACTCGGGAGAAGTGTATGGTGTTTCCTGAAACATCTAAAAAACAAAGCAACAGAACCTAGGGCACTTCCACTTATGGTCCTATAGCTTAGGGAAATTAAAATCAAAAAGACACAGCCACCCCAAAGTTTGGAACGGCTCTGTTTACAATAACCTCATTTACAGTACAAGTTCAACATCGCAGAAAGTGAAAAATGGATAAAGAAGTTGTGGTATTTACTTACAAAGCAATATCACTCAGCAATGAAATCTGTGTCATCAGGCCCTTAGCAGCACAATGAGTGGATTCAGGTATGATGATTCTAACTGAAGTAAGTCACACAGAAAAAGAAACATCATAAGATATCAGTAATACACGGAATGTAAACTTGGCTACACAGGAACTGAATTACAGAACAGAACAGGGTCTCAAATTTAGAAAACCAACTTATGCTTGCTTAAGGGGAAAGGTGAGTTGGGGTGCTGCATAAAACCAGAGATTGAAATGAGCACAGATAAAGTTCCTTAAGCCAAATATGGAATAGACAAGAGCTACTCCTTGCTCAACGAAATGGACTCAACACCCCATATTAAACGCCTAAGAATGTACCTGACTAGTAAGTATCTTAAAACCTATGGATTGCTATGTCTCCAAAAGAGAATCAAGCGTGTGTACAGGGGCATAAACGCAGCAGTGATAGGATTGGAGAGGTTCGGTGAGCAAATGAAGACCCTTTGAAGTCATATTGCATGGTACCCATTCCACGGGTCTCAACTCTCCAGGTTTAAGGTATTCTTCCTTCAGCTAAAACATGCATGTGGAACCCAAGTATGATCAACCATGTGAACGGGAGACGTGTTCAAATATGTCTCAGTTTTCCTCCCCTGGTACTCGGGTGCAACATTCCAGACGCTTTACTAACACTCTCCCCACTTGGAGAGTCAGCGCCTTTAACCTCCTGTTTGGCCCAGTTTGCAATTTCTGCGGAAGATGAACAGGAATAGCGAGAACCAATGAGAGACTAGCTGGAGGTGTCTGGACGGGCAAATTTAACTCTCATTTCCCACCAGGAAGAGGAAATAACCAAAGCCTCAGCGTGCCGTACTGGAACCAGATTAGGGCCTGAAGCCATCCTGCGGTGTTGCGGCCAGCTCAAAAGAAAGCGAGTTGAAGAAAGGAGCTCAGGGGCACTGTAATTCACAAACCTGCAGACTTATAAATGACAGCTATCGTCCAAAAATAGACTGAAGTAAGGCTGCCAAGAGGACTTGAAAGCGGGGCAGAATTGCAGGAAACCGATTTCAGGAGGTAGACTGGAATTGCATTGAAAGCATAGGAAAAGAGGCAGAACGTCCACAATGATGCACTTGGCCAAAAAGGGCGTATGCGTTTTTTCCTGAATATATTCAGGAAAAAACGCATACGCCCTTTTTGGCCAACCAAGCAAGCTTGCAAAGGAAATCTGCACTACAATGAAGTCTCACTTCCCCCCGGGCAAAAGGGCCATCTGAAAAAAGTGTAAAATCCAGAAAGGCAGGACAGGCCATGGAGAACTGGGAGCCTTGTTATGCTGATGGGCGGGATGTAAATTGCCAACAACCACTCCGGAGAAGTGTATCGTGTTTCCTGAAACATCTAAAAAACAAAGCAACAGAACCTAGGGCACTTCCACTTATGGTCCTATAGCTTAGGGAAATTAAAATCAAAAAGACACAGCCACCCCAAAGTTTGGAACGGCTCTGTTTACAAGAACCTCATTTACAGTACAAGTTCAACATCGCAGAAAGTGAAAAATGGATAAAGAAGTTGTGGTATTTACTTACAAAGCAATATCACTCAGCAATGAAATCTGTGTCATCTGGCACTTAGCAGCACAATGAGTGGATTCAGGTATGATGATTCTAACTGAAGTAAGTCACACAGAAAAAGAAACATCATAAGATATCAGTAATACACGGAATGTAAACTTGGCTACACAGGAACTGAATTACAGAACAGAACAGGGACTCAAATTTAGAAAACCAACTTATGCTTGCTTAAGGGTAAAGGTGAGTTGGGGTGCTGCATAAAACCAGAGATTGAAATGAGCACAGATAAAGTTCCTTAAGCCAAATATGGAATAGACAAGAGCTACTCCTTGCTCAACAAAATGGACTCAACACCCCATATTAAACGCCTAAGAATGTACCTGACTAGTAAGTATCTTAAAACCTATGGATTGCTATGTCTCCAAAAGAGAATCAAGCGTGTGTACAGGGGCATAAACGCAGCACTGATAGGATTGGAGAGGTTCGGTGAGCAAATGAAGACCCTTTGAAGTCATATTGCATGGTACCCATTACACGGGTCTCAACTCTCCAGGTTTAAGGTATTCTTCCTTCAGCTAAAACATGCATGTGGAACCCAAGTATGATCAACCATGTGAACGGGAGACGTGTTCAAATATGTCTCAGGTTTCCTCCCCTGGTACTCGGGTGCAACATTCCAGACGCATTACTAACACTCTCCCCACTTGGAGAGTCAGTCCCTTTAACCTCCTGTTTGGCCCAGTTTGCAATTTCTGCGGAAGATGAACAGGAATAGCGAGAACCAATGAGAGGCTAGCTGGAGGTGTCTGGACGGGCAAATTTAACTCTCATTTCCCACCAGGAAGAGGAAATAACCAAAGGCTCAGCGTGCCGTACCGGAACCAGATTAGGGCATGAAGACATCCTGCGGTGTTGCAGCCAGGTCACAAGAAAGCGAGTTGAAGAAAGGAGCTCAGGGGCACTGTAATTCACAAACCTGCAGACTTATAAATGACAGCTATCGTCCAAAAATAGACTGAAGTAAGGCTGCCAAGAGGACTTGAAAGCGGGGCAGAATTGCAGGAAACCGATTTCAGGAGGTAGACTGGAATTGCATTGAAAGCATAGGAAAAGAGGCAGAACGTCCACAATGATGCACTTGGCCAAAAAGGGCGTATGCGTTTTTTCCTGAATATATTCAGGAAAAAACGCATACGCCCTTTTTGGCCAACCAAGCAAGCTTGCAAAGGAAATCTGCACTACAATGAAGTCTCACTTCCCCCCGGGCAAAAGGGCCATCTGAAAAAAGTGTAAAATCCAGAAAGGCAGGACAGGCCATGGAGAACTGGGAGCCTTGTTATGCTGATGGGCGGGATGTAAATTGCCAACAACCACTCGGGAGAAGTGTATCGTGTTTCCTGAAACATCTAAAAAACAAAGCAACAGAACCTAGGGCACTTCCACTTATGGTCCTATAGCTTAGGGAAATTAAAATCAAAAAGACACAGCCACCCCAAAGTTTGGAACGGCTCTGTTTACAAGAACCTCATTTACAGTACAAGTTCAACATCGCAGAAAGTGAAAAATGGATAAAGAAGTTGTGGTATTTACTTACAAAGCAATATCACTCAGCAATGAAATCTGTGTCATCAGGCCCTTAGCAGCACAATGAGTGGATTCAGGTATGACGATTCTAACTGAAGTAAGTCACACAGAAAAAGAAACATCATAAGATATCAGTAATACACGGAATGTAAACTTGGCTACACAGGAACTGAATTACAGAACAGAACAGGGTCTCAAATTTAGAAAACCAACTTATGCTTGCTTAAGGGGAAAGGTGAGTTGGGGTGCTGCATAAAACCAGAGATTGAAATGAGCACAGATAAAGTTCCTTAAGCCAAATATGGAATAGACAAGAGCTACTCCTTGCTCAACGAAATGGACTCAACACCCCATATTAAACGCCTAAGAATGTACCTGACTAGTAAGTATCTTAAAACCTATGGATTGCTATGTCTCCAAAAGAGAATCAAGCATGTGTACAGGGGCATAAACGCAGCAGTGATAGGATTGGAGAGGTTCGGTGAGCAAATGAAGACCCTTTGAAGTCATATTGCATGGTACCCATTCCACGGGTCTCAACTCTCCAGGTTTAAGGTATTCTTCCTTCAGCTAAAACATGCATGTGGAACCCAAGTATGATCAACCATGTGAACGGGAGACGTGTTCAAATATGTCTCAGTTTTCCTCCCCTGGTACTCGGGTGCAACATTCCAGACGCTTTACTAACACTCTCCCCACTTGGAGAGTCAGCGCCTTTAACCTCCTGTTTGGCCCAGTTTGCAATTTCTGCGGAAGATGAACAGGAATAGCGAGAACCAATGAGAGACTAGCTGGAGGTGTCTGGACGGGCAAATTTAACTCTCATTTCCCACCAGGAAGAGGAAATAACCAAAGGCTCAGCGTGCCGTACTGGAACCAGATTAGGGCCTGAAGCCATCCTGCAGTGTTGCGGCCAGCTCAAAAGAAAGCGAGTTGAAGAAAGGAGCTCAGGGGCACTGTAATTCACAAACCTGCAGAGTTATAAATGACAGCTATCGTCCAAAAATAGACTGAAGTAAGGCTGCCAAGAGGACTTGAAAGCGGGGCAGAATTGCAGGAAACCGATTTCAGGAGGTAGACTGGAATTGCATTGAAAGCATAGGAAAAGAGGCAGAACGTCCACAATGATGCACTTGGCCAAAAAGGGCGTATGCGTTTTTTCCTGAATATATTCAGGAAAAAACGCATACGCCCTTTTTGGCCAACCAAGCAAGCTTGCAAAGGAAATCTGCACTACAATGAAGTCTCACTTCCCCCCGGTCAAAAGGGCCATCTGAAAAAAGTGTAAAATCCAGAAAGGCAGGACAGGCCATGGAGAACTGGGAGCCTTGTTATGCTGATGGGCGGGATGTAAATTGCCAACAGACACTCGGGAGAAGTGTATGGTGTTTCCTGAAACAAATAAAAAACAAAGCAACAGAGCCTAGGTCACTGCCACTTATGGTCCTATAGCTTAGGGAAATTAAAATCAAAAAGACACAGCCACCCCAAAGTTTGGGACGCCTCTGTTTACAAGAACCTCGTTTACAGTACAAGTTCAACATCGCAGAAAGTGAAAAATGGATAAAGAACTTGTGGTACTTACGTACAATGCAGTATCACTCAGCAATGAAATCTATGTCATCAGGCCCGTAGCAGCATAATGAGTGGATTCAGGTACGATGATTCTAACTGAAATAAGTCACACAGAAAAAGAAACATCATAAGATATCACTAATACACGGAATGTAAACTTGGCTACACAGGAACTGCATTCCAGAACAGAACAGGGTCTCAAATTTAGAAAACCAACTTATGCTTGCTTAAGGGGAAAGGTGAGTTGGGGTGCTGCATAAAACCAGAGATTGAAATGAGCACAGATAAGGTTCCTTAAGCCAAATATGGAATAGACAAGAGCTACTCCTTGCTCAACGAAATGGACTCAAAACGCCATATTAAACACCTAAGAATGTACCTGACTAGTAAGAATCTTAAAACCTATGGATTGCTATGTCTCCAAAAGAGAATCAAGCGTGTGTACAGGGGCATAAACGCAGCAGTGATAGGATTGGAGAGGTTCGGTGAGCAAATGAAGACCCTTTGAAGTCATATTGCATGGTACCCATTCCACGGGTCTCAACTCTCCAGGTTTAAGGTATTCTTCCTTCAGCTAAAACATGCATGTGGAACCCAAGTATGATCAACCATGTGAATGGGAGACGTGTTCAAATATGTCTCAGTTTTCCTCCCCTGGTACTCGGGTGCAACATTCCAGACGGTTTACTAACACTCTCCCCACTTGGAGAGTCAGCGCCTTTAACCTCCTGTTTGCCCCGTTTGCAATTTCTGCGGAAGATGAACAGGAATAGCGAGAACCAATGAGAGGCTAGCTGGAGGTGTCTGGACGGGCAAATTTAACTCTCATTTCCCACCAGGAAGAGGAAATAACCAAAGGCTCAGCGTGCCGTACTGGAACCAGATTAGGCCCTGAAGACATCCTGCGGTGTTGCAGCCAGGTCACAAGAAAGCGAGTTGAAGAAAGGAGCTCAGGGGCACTGTAATTCACAAACCTGCAGAGTTATAAATGACAGCTATCGTCCAAAAATAGACTGAAGTAAGGCTGCCAAGAGGACTTGAAAGCGGGGCAGAATTGCAGGAAACCGATTTCAGGAGGTAGACTGGAATTGCATTGAAAGCATAGGAAAAGAGGCAGAACGTCCACAATGATGCACTTGGCCAAAAAGGGCGTATGCGTTTTTTCCTGAATATATTCAGGAAAAAACGCATACGCCCTTTTTGGCCAACCAAGCAAGCTTGCAAAGGAAATCTGCACTACAATGAAGTCTCACTTCCCCCCGGTCAAAAGGGCCATCTGAAAAAAGTGTAAAATCCAGAAAGGCAGGACAGGCCATGGAGAACTGGGAGCCTTGTTATGCTGATGGGCGGGATGTAAATTGCCAACAACCACTCGGGAGAAGTGTATGGTGTTTCCTGAAACATCTAAAAAACAAAGCAACAGAACCTAGGGCACTTCCACTTATGGTCCTATAGCTTAGGGAAATTAAAATCAAAAAGACACAGCCACCCCAAAGTTTGGAACGGCTCTGTTTACAAGAACCTCGTTTACAGTACAAGTTCAACATCGCAGAAAGTGAAAAATGGATAAAGAAGTTGTGGTATTTACTTACAAAGCAATATCACTCAGCAATGAAATCTGTGTCATCAGGCCCTTAGCAGCACAATGAGTGGATTCAGGTATGATGATTCTAACTGAAGTAAGTCACACAGAAAAAGAAACATCATAAGATATCAGTAATACACGGAATGTAAACTTGGCTACACAGGAACTGAATTACAGAACAGAACAGGGACTCAAATTTAGAAAACCAACTTATGCTTGCTTAAGGGTAAAGGTGAGTTGGGGTGCTGCATAAAACCAGAGATTGAAATGAGCACAGATAAAGTTCCTTAAGCCAAATATGGAATAGACAAGAGCTACTCCTTGCTCAACGAAATGGACTCAACACCCCATATTAAACGCCTAAGAATGTACCTGACTAGTAAGTATCTTAAAACCTATGGATTGCTATGTCTCCAAAAGAGAATCAAGCGTGTGTACAGGGGCATAAACGCAGCAGTGATAGGATTGGAGAGGTTCGGTGAGCAAATGAAGACCCTTTGAAGTCATATTGCATGGTACCCATTACACGGGTCTCAACTCTCCAGGTTTAAGGTATTCTTCCTTCAGCTAAAACATGCATGTGGAACCCAAGTATGATCAACCATGTGAACGGGAGACGTGTTCAAATATGTCTCAGTTTTCCTCCCCTGGTACTCGGGTGCAACATTCCAGACGCTTTACTAACACTCTCCCCACTTGGAGAGTCAGCGCCTTTAACCTCCTGTTTGGCCCAGTTTGCAATTTCTGCGGAAGATGAACAGGAATAGCGAGAACCAATGAGAGACTAGCTGGAGGTGTCTGGACGGGCAAATTTAACTCTCATTTCCCACCAGGAAGAGGAAATAACCAAAGGCTCAGCGTGCCGTACTGGAACCAGATTAGGGCCTGAAGCCATCCTGCGGTGTTGCGGCCAGCTCAAAAGAAAGCGAGTTGAAGAAAGGAGCTCAGGGGCACTGTAATTCACAAACCTGCAGAGTTATAAATGACAGCTATCGTCCAAAAATAGACTGAAGTAAGGCTGCCAAGAGGACTTGAAAGCGGGGCAGAATTGCAGGAAACTGATTTCAGGAGGTAGACTGGAATTGCATTGAAAGCATAGGAAAAGAGGCAGAACGTCCACAATGATGCACTTGGCCAAAAAGGGCGTATGCGTTTTTTCCTGAATATATTCAGGAAAAAACGCATACGCCCTTTTTGGCCAACCAAGCAAGCTTGCAAAGGAAATCTGCACTACAATGAAGTCTCACTTCCCCCCGGGCAAAAGGGCCATCTGAAAAAAGTGTAAAATCCAGAAAGGCAGGACAGGCCATGGAGAACTGGGAGCCTTGTTATGCTGATGGGCGGGATGTAAATTGCCAACAGACACTCGGGAGAAGTGTATGGTGTTTCCTGAAACAAATAAAAAACAAAGCAACAGAGCCTAGGTTACTGCCACTTATGGTCCTATAGCTTAGGGAAATTAAAATCAAAAAGACACAGCCACCCCAAAGTTTGGGACGCCTCTGTTTACAAGAAGCTCGTTTACAGTACAAGTTCAACATCGCAGAAAGTGAAAAATGGATAAAGAACTTGTGGTACTTACGTACAATGCAGTATCACTCAGCAATGAAATCTATGTCATCAGGCCCATAGCAGCATAATGAGTGGATTCAGGTACGATGATTCTAACTGAAATAAGTCACACAGAAAAAGAAACATCATAAGATATCACTAATACACGGAATGTAAACTTGGCTACACAGGAACTGCATTCCAGAACAGAACAGGGTCTCAAATTTAGAAAACCAACTTATGCTTGCTTAAGGGGAAAGGTGAGTTTGGGTGCTGCATAAAACCAGAGATTGAAATGAGCACAGATAAAGTTCCTTAAGCCAAATATGGAATAGACAAGAGCTACTCCTTGCTCAACGAAATGGACTCAAAACCCCATATTAAACCCCTAAGAATGTACCTGACTAGTAAGTATCTTAAAACCTATGGATTGCTATGTCTCCAAAAGAGAATCAAGCGTGTGTACAGGGGCATAAACGCAGCAGTGATAGGATTGGAGAGGTTCGGTGAGCAAATGAAGACCCTTTGAAATCATATTGCATGGTACCCATTACACGGGTCTCAACTCTCCAGGTTTAAGGTATTCTTCCTTCAGCTAAAACATGCATGTGGAACCCAGAGTATGATCAACCATGTGAACGGGAGACGTGTTCAAATATGTCTCAGGTTTCCTCCCCTGGTACTCGGGTGCAACATTCCAGACGCTTTACTAACACTCTCCCCACTTGGAGAGTCAGTCCCTTTAACCTCCTGTTTGGCCCAGTTTGCAATTTCTGCGGAAGATGAACAGGAATAGCGAGAACCAATGAGAGGCTAGCTGGAGGTGTCTGGACGGGCAAATTTAACTCTCATTTCCCACCAGGAAGAGGAAATAACCAAAGGCTCAGCGTGCCGTACCGGAACCAGATTAGGGCCAGAAGCCATCCTGCGGTGTTGCGGCCAGCTCAAAAGAAAGCAAGTAGAAGAAAGGAGCCCAGGGGCACTGTAATTGACAAACCTGCAGAGTTATAAATGACAGCTATCGTCCAAAAATAGACTGAAGTAAGGCTGCCAAGAGGACTTGAAAGCGGGGCAGAATTGCAGGAAACCGATTTCAGGAGGTAGACTGGAATTGCATTGAAAGCATAGGAAAAGAGGCAGAACGTCCACAATGATGCACTTGGCCAAAAAGGGCGTATGCGTTTTTTCCTGAATATATTCAGGAAAAAACGCATACGCCCTTTTTGGCCAACCAAGCAAGCTTGCAAAGGAAATCTGCACTACAATGAAGTCTCACTTCCCCCCGGTCAAAAGGGCCATCTGAAAAAAGTGTAAAATCCAGAAAGGCAGGACAGGCCATGGACAACTGGGAGCCTTGTTATGCTGATGGGCGGGATGTAAATTGCCAACAACCACTCGGGAGAAGTGTATGGTGTTTCCTGAAACATCTAAAAAACAAAGCAACAGAGCCTAGGGCACTTCCACTTATGGTCCTATAGCTTAGGGAAATTAAAATCAAAAAGACACAGCCACCCCAAAGTTTGGGACGCCTCCGTTTACAAGAACCTCGTTTACCGTACAAGTTCAATATCACAGAAAGTGAAAAATGGATAAAGAACTTGTGGTACTTACGTACAATGCAGTATCACTCAGCAATGAAATCTATGTCATCAGGCCCGTAGCAGCATAATGAGTGGATTCAGGTACGATGATTCTAACTGAAATAAGTCACACAGAAAAAGAAACATCATAAGATATCACTAATACACGGAATGTAAACTTGGCTACACAGGAACTGCATTCCAAAACAGAACAGGGTCTCAAATTTAGAAAACCAACTTATGCTTGCTTAAGGGGAAAGGTGAGTTGGGGTGCTGCATAAAACCAGAGATTGAAATGAGCACAGATAAAGTTCCTTAAGTCAAATATGGAATAGACAAGAGCTACTCCTTGCTCAATGAAATGGACTCAACACCCCATATTAAACACCTAAGAATGTACCTGACTAGTAAGTATCTTAAAACCTATGGATTGCTATGTCTCCGAAAGAGAATCAAGCATGTGTACAGGGGCATAAACGCAGCAGTGATAGGATTGGAGAGGTTCGGTGAGCAAATGAAGACCCTTTGAAGTCATATTGCATGGTACCCATTCCACGCGTTTCAACTACCCAGGTTTAAGGTATTCTTCCTTCAGCTAAAACATGCATGTGGAACCTAGAGTATGATCAACCATGTGATCGGGAGACGTGTTCAAATATGTCTCAGTTTTCCTCCCCTGGTACTCGGGTGCAACATTCCAGACGCTTTACTAACACTCTCCCCACTTGGAGAGTCAGTCCCTTTAACCTCCTGTTTGGCCCAGTTTGCAATTTCTGCGGAAGATGAACAGGAATAGCGAGAACCAATGAGAGGCTAGCTGGAGGTGTCTGGACGGGCAAATTTAACTCTCATTTCCCACCAGGAAGAGGAATTAACCAAAGGCTCAGCGTGCCGTGCCGGAATCAGATTAGGGCCTGAAGCCATCCTGCGGTGTTGCGGCCAGCTCAAAAGAAAGCGAGTTGAAGAAAGGAGCTCAGGGGCACTGTAATTCACAAACCTGCAGAGTTATAAATGACAGCTATCGTCCAAAAATAGACTGAAGTAAGGCTGTCAAGAGGACTTGAAAGCGGGGCAGAATTGCAGGAAACCGATTTCAGGAGGTAGACTGGAATTGCATTGAAAGTATAGGAAAAGAGGCAGAACGTCCACAATGATGCACTTGGCCAAAAAGGGCTTATGCGTTTTTTCCTGAATATATTCAGGAAAAAACGCATACGCCCTTTTTGGCCAACCAAGCAAGCTTGCAAAGGAAATCTGCACTACAATGAAGTCTCACTTCCCCCCGGTCAAAAGGGCCATCTGAAAAAAGTGTAAAATCCAGAAAGGCAACAGGCCATTGAGAACTGGGAGCCTTGTTATGCTGATGGGCGGGATGTAAATTGCCAACAGACACTTGGGAGAAGTGTATGGTGTTTCCTGAAACATCTAAAAAACAAAGCAACAGAGCCTAGGGCACTTCCACTTATGGTCCTATAGCTTAGGGAAATTAAAATCAAAAAGACACAGCCACCCCAAAGTTTGGAACGGCTCTGTTTACAAGAACCTCGTTTACAGTACAAGTTCAACATCGCAGAAAGTGAAAAATGGATAAAGAAGTTGTGGTATTCACTTACAAAGCAATATCACTCAGCAATGAAATCTATGTCATCAGGCCCTTAGCAGCACAATGAGTGGATTCAGGTATGATGATTCTAACTGAAATAAGTCACACAGAAAAAGAAACATCATAAGATATCAGTAATACACGGAATGTAAACTTGGCTACACAGGAACTGAATTACAGAACAGAACAGGGTCTCAAATTTAGAAAACCAACTTATGCTTGCTTAAGGGTAAAGGTGAGTTGGGGTGCTGCATAAAACCAGAGATTGAAATGAGCACAGATAAAGTTCCTTAAGCCAAATATGGAATAGACAAGAGCTACTCCTTGCTCAACGAAATGGACTCAACACCGCATATTAAACGCCTAAGAATGTACCTGACTTGTAAGTATCTTAAAACCTATGGATTGCTATGTCTCCGAAAGAGAATCAAGCATGTGCACAGGGGCATAAACGCAGCAGTGATAGGATTGGAGAGGTTCGGTGAGCAAATGAAGACCCTTTGAAGTCATATTGCATGGTACCCATTCCACGGGTTTCAACTACCCAGGTTTAAGGTATTCTTCCTTCAGCTAAAACATGCATGTGGAACCTAGAGTATGATCAACCATGTGATCGGGAGACGTGTTCAAATATGTCTCAATTTTCCTCCCCTGGTACTCGGGTGCAACATTCCAGACGCTTTACTAACACTCTCCCCACTTGGAGAGTCAGTCCCTTTAACCTCCTGTTTGGCCCAGTTTGCAATTTCTGCGGAAGATGAACAGGAATAGCGAGAACCAATGAGAGGCTAGCTGGAGGTGTCTGGACGGGCAAATTTAACTCTCATTTCCCACCAGGAAGAGGAAATAACCAAAGGCTCAGCATGCCGTACCGGAACCAGATTAGGGCCTGAAGCCATCCTGCGGTGTTGCGGCCAGCTCAAAAGAAAGCGAGTTGAAGAAAGGAGCTCAGGGGCACTGTAATTCACAAACCTGCAGAGTTATAAATGACAGCTATCGTCCAAAAATAGACTGAAGTAAGGCTGCCAAGAGGACTTGAAAGCGGGGCAGAATTGCAGGAAACCGATTTCAGGAGGTAGACTGGAATTGCATTGAAAGCATAGGAAAAGAGGCAGAACGTCCACAATGATGCACTTGGCCAAAAAGGGCGTATGCGTTTTTTCCTGAATATATTCAGGAAAAAACGCATACGCCCTTTTTGGCCAACCAAGCAAGCTTGCAAAGGAAATCTGCACTACAATGAAGTCTCACTTCCCCCCGGTCAAAAGGGCCATCTGAAAAAAGTGTAAAATCCAGAAAGGCAGGACAGGCCATGGAGAACTGGGAGCCTTGTTATGCTGATGGGCGGGATGTAAATTGCCAACAGACACTCGGGAGAAGTGTATGGTGTTTCCTGAAGCAAATAAAAAACAAAGCAACAGAGCCTAGGTTACTGCCACTTATGGTCCTATAGCTTAGGGAAATTAAAATCAATAAGACACAGCCACCCCAAAGTTTGGGACGCCTCTGTTTACAAGAACCTCGTTTACAGTACAAGTTCAAAATCGCAGAAAGTGAAAAATGGATAAAGAACTTGTGGTACTTACGTACAATGCAGTATCACTCAGCAATGAAATCTATGTCATCAGGCCCGTAGCAGCATAATGAGTGGATTCAGGTACGATGATTCTAACTGAAATAAGTCACACAGAAAAAGAAACATCATAAGATATCACTAATACACGGAATGTAAACTTGGCTACACAGGAACTGCATTCCAGAACAGAACAGGGTCTCAAATTTAGAAAACCAACTTATGCTTGCTTAAGGGGAAAGGTGAGTTTGGGTGCTGCATAAAACCAGAGATTGAAATGAGCACAGATAAAGTTCCTTAAGCCAAATATGGAATAGACAAGAGCTACTCCTTGCTCAACGAAATGGACTCAAAACCCCATATTAAACCCCTAAGAATGTACCTGACTAGTAAGTATCTTAAAACCTATGGATTGCTATGTCTCCAAAAGAGAATCAAGCGTGTGTACAGGGGCATAAACGCAGCAGTGATAGGATTGGAGAGGTTCGGTGAGCAAATGAAGACCCTTTGAAGTCATATTGCATGGTACCCATTACACGGGTCTCAACTCTCCAGGTTTAAGGTATTCTTCCTTCAGCTAAAACATGCATGTGGAACCCAGAGTATGATCAACCATGTGAACAGGAGACGTGTTCAAATATGTCTCAGGTTTCCTCCCCTGGTACTCGGGTGCAACATTCCAGACGCTTTACTAACACTCTCCCCACTTGGAGAGTCAGTCCCTTTAACCTCCTGTTTGGCCCAGTTTGCAATTTCTGCAGAAGATGAACAGGAATAGCGAGAACCAATGAGAGGCTAGCTGGAGGTGTCTGGACGGGCAAATTTAACTCTCATTTCCCACCAGGAAGAGGAAATAACCAAAGGCTCAGCATGCCGTACCGGAACCAGATTAGGGCCTGAAGCCATCCTGCGGTGTTGCGGCCAGCTCAAAAGAAAGCGAGTTGAAGAAAGGAGCTCAGGGGCACTGTAATTCACAAACCTGCAGAGTTATAAATGACAGCTATCGTCCAAAAATAGACTGAAGTAAGGCTGCCAAGAGGACTTGAAAGCGGGGCAGAATTGCAGGAAACCGATTTCAGGAGGTAGACTGGAATTGCATTGAAAGCATAGGAAAAGAGGCAGAACGTCCACAATGATGCACTTGGCCAAAAAGGGCGTATGCGTTTTTTCCTGAATATATTCAGGAAAAAACGCATACGCCCTTTTTGGCCAACCAAGCAAGCTTGCAAAGGAAATCTGCACTACAATGAAGTCTCACTTCCCCCCGGTCAAAAGGGCCATCTGAAAAAAGTGTAAAATCCAGAAAGGCAGGACAGGCCATGGAGAACTGGGAGCCTTGTTATGCTGATGGGCGGGATGTAAATTGCCAACAGACACTCGGGAGAAGTGTATGGTGTTTCCTGAAACAAATAAAAAACAAAGCAACAGAGCCTAGGTTACTGCCACTTATGGTCCTATAGCTTAGGGAAATTAAAATCAATAAGACACAGCCACCCCAAAGTTTGGGACGCCTCTGTTTACAAGAACCTCGTTTACAGTACAAGTTCAACATCGCAGAAAGTGAAAAATGGATAAAGAACTTGTGGTACTTACGTACAATGCAGTATCACTCAGCAATGAAATCTATGTCATCAGGCCCGTAGCAGCATAATGAGTGGATGCAGGTACGATGATTCTAACTGAAATAAGTCACACAGAAAAAGAAACATCATAAGATATCACTAATACACGGAATGTAAACTTGGCTACACAGGAACTGCATTCCAGAACAGAACAGGGTCTCAAATTTAGAAAACCAACTTATGCTTGCTTAAGGGGAAAGGTGAGTTGGGGTGCTGCATAAAACCAGAGATTGAAATGAGCACAGATAAAGTTCCTTAAGCCAAATATGGAATAGACAAGAGCTACTCCTTGCTCAACGAAATGGACTCAAAACCCCATATTAAACCCCTAAGAATGTACCTGACTAGTAAGTATCTTAAAACCTATGGATTGCTATGTCTCCAAAAGAGAATCAAGCGTGTGTACAGGGGCATAAACGCAGCAGTGATAGGATTGGAGAGGTTCGGTGAGCAAATGAAGACCCTTTGAAGTCATATTGCATGGTACCCATTACACGGGTCTCAACTCTCCAGGTTTAAGGTATTCTTCCTTCAGCTAAAACATGCATGTGGAACCCAGAGTATGATCAACCATGTGAACGGGAGACGTGTTCAAATATGCCTCAGGTTTCCTCCCCTGGTACTCGGGTGCAACATTCCAGATGCTTTACTAACACTCTCCCCACTTGGAGAGTCAGTCCCTTTAACCTCCTGTTTGGCCCAGTTTGCAATTTCTGCGGAAGATGAACAGGAATAGCGAGAACCAATGAGAGGCTAGCTGGAGGTGTCTGGACGGGCAAATTTAACTCTCATTTCCCACCAGGAAGAGGAAATAACCAAAGGCTCAGCGTGCCGTACCGGAACCAGATTAGGGCCAGAAGCCATCCTGCGGTGTTGCGGCCAGCTCAAAAGAAAGCAAGTAGAAGAAAGGAGCCCAGGGGCACTGTAATTCACAAACCTGCAGAGTTATAAATGACAGCTATCGTCCAAAAATAGACTGAAGTAAGGCTGCCAAGAGGACTTGAAAGCGGGGCAGAATTGCAGGAAACCGATTTCAGGAGGTAGACTGGAATTGCATTGAAAGCATAGGAAAAGAGGCAGAACGTCCACAATGATGCACTTGGCCAAAAAGGGCGTATGCGTTTTTTCCTGAATATATTCAGGAAAAAACGCATACGCCCTTTTTGGCCAACCAAGCAAGCTTGCAAAGGAAATCTGCACTACAATGAAGTCTCACTTCCCCCCGGTCAAAAGGGCCATCTGAAAAAAGTGTAAAATCCAGAAAGGCAGGACAGGCCATGGACAACTGGGAGCCTTGTTATGCTGATGGGCGGGATGTAAATTGCCAACAACCACTCGGGAGAAGTGTATGGTGTTTCCTGAAACATCTAAAAAACAAAGCAACAGAGCCTAGGGCACTTCCACTTATGGTCCTATAGCTTAGGGAAATTAAAATCAAAAAGACACAGCCACCCCAAAGTTTGGGACGCCTCCGTTTACAAGAGCCTCGTTACCGTACAACTTCAATATCACAGAAAGTGAAAAATGGATAAAGAACTTGTGGTACTTACGTACAATGCAGTATCACTCAGCAATGAAATCTATGTCATCAGGCCCGTAGCAGCATAATGAGTGGATTCAGGTACGATGATTCTAACTGAAATAAGTCACACAGAAAAAGAAACATCATAAGATATCACTAATACACGGAATGTAAACTTGGCTACACAGGAACTGCATTCCAAAACAGAACAGGGTCTCAAATTTAGAAAACCAACTTATGCTTGCTTAAGGGTAAAGGTGAGTTGGGGTGCTGCATAAAACCAGAGATTGAAATGAGCACAGATAAAGTTCCTTAAGTCAAATATGGAATAGACAAGAGCTACTCCTTGCTCAATGAAATGGACTCAACACCGCATATTAAACACCTAAGAATGTACCTGACTAGTAAGTATCTTAAAACCTATGGATTGCTATGTCTCCGAAAGAGAATCAAGCATGTGTACAGGGGCATAAACGCAGCAGTGATAGGATTGGAGAGGTTCGGTGAGCAAATGAAGACCCTTTGAAGTCATATTGCATGGTACCCATTACACGGGTCTCAACTCTCCAGGTTTAAGGTATTCTTCCTTCAGCTAAAACATGCATGTGGAACCTAGAGTATGATCAACCATGTGATCGGGAGACGTGTTCAAATATGTCTCAGTTTTCCTCCCCTGGTACTCGGGTGCAACATTCCAGACGCTTTACTAACACTCTCCCCACTTGGAGAGTCAGTCCCTTTAACCTCCTGTTTGGCCCAGTTTGCAATTTCTGCGGAAGATGAACAGGAATAGCGAGAACCAATGAGAGGCTAGCTGGAGGTGTCTGGACGGGCAAATTTAACTCTCATTTCCCACCAGGAAGAGGAATTAACCAAAGGCTCAGCGTGCCGTGCCGGAATCAGATTAGGGCCTGAAGCCATCCTGCGGTGTTGCGGCCAGCTCAAAAGAAAGCGAGTTGAAGAAAGGAGCTCAGGGGCACTGTAATTCACAAACCTGCAGAGTTATAAATGACAGCTATCGTCCAAAAATAGACTGAAGTAAGGCTGTCAAGAGGACTTGAAAGCGGGGCAGAATTGCAGGAAACCGATTTCAGGAGGTAGACTGGAATTGCATTGAAAGCATAGGAAAAGAGGCAGAACGTCCACAATGATGCACTTGGCCAAAAAGGGCGTATGCGTCTTTTCCTGAATATATTCAGGAAAAAACGCATACGCCCTTTTTGGCCAACCAAGCAAGCTTGCAAAGGAAATCTGCACTACAATGAAGTCTCACTTCCCCCTGGTCAAAAGGGCCATCTGAAAAAAGTGTAAAATCCAGAAAGGCAACAGGCCATTGAGAACTGGGAGCCTTGTTATGCTTTTGGGCGGGATGTAAATTGCCAACAGACACTTGGGAGAAGTGTATGGTGTTTCCTGAAACAAATAAAAAACAAAGCAACAGAGCCTAGGGCACTTCCACTTATGGTCCTATAGCTTAGGGAAATTAAAATCAAAAAGACACAGCCACCCCAAAGTTTGGAACGGCTCTGTTTACAAGAACCTCGTTTACAGTACAAGTTCAACATCGCAGAAAGTGAAAAATGGAGAAAGAAGTTGTGGTATTCACTTACAAAGCAATATCACTCAGCAATGAAATCTATGTCATCAGGCCCTTAGCAGCACAATGAGTGGATTCAGGTATGATGATTCTAACTGAAATAAGTCACACAGAAAAAGAAACATCATAAGATATCAGTAATACACGGAATGTAAACTTGGCTACACAGGAACTGAATTACAGAACAGAACAGGGTCTCAAATTTAGAAAACCAACTTATGCTTGCTTAAGGGTAAAGGTGAGTTGGGGTGCTGCATAAAACCAGAGATTGAAATGAGCACAGATAAAGTTCCTTAAGCCAAATATGGAATAGACAAGAGCTACTCCTTGCTCAACGAAATGGACTCAACACCGCATATTAAACGCCTAAGAATGTACCTGACTTGTAAGTATCTTAAAACCTATGGATTGCTATGTCTCCGAAAGAGAATCAAGCATGTGCACAGGGGCATAAACGCAGCAGTGATAGGATTGGAGAGGTTCGGTGAGCAAATGAAGACCCTTTGAAGTCATATTGCATGGTACCCATTCCACGGGTTTCAACTACCCAGGTTTAAGGTATTCTTCCTTCAGCTAAAACATTCATGTGGAACCTAGAGTATGATCAACCATGTGATCGGGAGACGTGTTCAAATATGTCTCAATTTTCCTCCCCTGGTACTCGGGTGCAACATTCCAGACGCTTTACTAACACTCTCCCCACTTGGAGAGTCAGTCCCTTTAACCTCCTGTTTGGCCCAGTTTGCAATTTCTGCGGAAGATGAACAGGAATAGCGAGAACCAATGAGAGGCTAGCTGGAGGTGTCTGGACGGGCAAATTTAACTCTCATTTCCCACCAGGAAGAGGAATTAACCAAAGGCTCAGCATGCCGGGCCGGAACCAGATTAGGGCATGAAGCCATCCTGAGGTGTTGCGGCCAGCTCACAAGAAAGCGAGTTGAAGAAAGGAGCTCAGGGGCACTGTAATTCACAAACCTGCAGAGTTATAAATGACAGCTATCGTCCAAAAATAGACTGAAGTAAGGCTGCCAAGAGGACTTGAAAGCGGGGCAGAATTGCAGGAAACCGATTTCAGGAGGTAGACTGGAATTGCATTGAAAGCATAGGAAAAGAGGCAGAACGTCCACAATGATGCACTTGGCCAAAAAGGGCGTATGCGTTTTTTCCTGAATATATTCAGGAAAAAACGCATACGCCCTTTTTGGCCAACCAAGCAAGCTTGCAAAGGAAATCTGCACTACAATGAAGTCTCACTTCCCCCCGGTCAAAAGGGCCATCTGAAAAAAGTGTAAAATCCAGAAAGGCAGGACAGGCCATGGAGAACTGGGAGCCTTGTTATGCTGATGGGCGGGATGTAAATTGCCAACAGACACTCGGGAGAAGTGTATGGTGTTTCCTGAAACAAATAAAAAACAAAGCAACAGAGCCTAGGTTACTGCCACTTATGGTCCTATAGCTTAGGGAAATTAAAATCAATAAGACACAGCCACCCCAAAGTTTGGGACGCCTCTGTTTACAAGAACCTCGTTTACAGTACAAGTTCAACATTGCAGAAAGTGAAAAATGGATAAAGAACTTGTGGTACTTACGTACAATGCAGTATCACTCAGCAATGAAATCTATGTCATCAGGCCCGTAGCAGCATAATGAGTGGATTCAGGTACGATGATTCTAACTGAAATAAGTCACACAGAAAAAGAAACATCATAAGATATCACCAATACACGGAATGTAAACTTGGCTACACAGGAACTGCATTCCAGAACAGAACAGGGTCTCAAATTTAGAAAACCAACTTATGCTTGCTTAAGGGGAAAGGTGAGTTTGGGTGCTGCATAAAACCAGAGATTGAAATGAGCACAGATAAAGTTCCTTAAGCCAAATATGGAATAGACAAGAGCTACTCCTTGCTCAACGAAATGGACACAAAACCCCATATTAAACCCCTAAGAATGTACCTGACTAGTAAGTATCTTAAAACCTATGGATTGCTATGTCTCCAAAAGAGAATCAAGCGTGTGTACAGGGGCATAAACGCAGCAGTGATAGGATTGGAGAGGTTCGGTGAGCAAATGAAGACCCTTTGAAGTCATATTGCATGGTACCCATTACACGGGTCTCAACTCTCCAGGTTTAAGGTATTCTTCCTTCAGCTAAAACATGCATGTGGAACCCAGAGTATGATCAACCATGTGAACGGGAGACGTGTTCAAATATGTCTCAGGTTTCCTCCCCTGGTACTCGGGTGCAACATTCCAGACGCTTTACTAACACTCTCCCCACTTGGAGAGTCAGTCCCTTTAACCTCCTGTTTGGCCCAGTTTGCAATTTCTGCGGAAGATGAACAGGAATAGCGAGAACCAATGAGAGGCTAGCTGGAGGTGTCTGGACGGGCAAATTTAACTCTCATTTCCCACCAGGAAGAGGAATTAACCAAAGGCTCAGCGTGCCGTACCGGAACCAGATTAGGGCCAGAAGCCATCCTGCGGTGTTGCGGCCAGCTCAAAAGAAAGCAAGTAGAAGAAAGGAGCCCAGGGGCACTGTAATTCACAAACCTGCAGAGTTATAAATGACAGCTATCGTCCAAAAATAGACTGAAGTAAGGCTGCCAAGAGGACTTGAAAGCGGGGCAGAATTGCAGGAAACCGATTTCAGGAGGTAGACTGGAATTGCATTGAAAGCATAGGAAAAGAGGCAGAACGTCCACAATGATGCACTTGGCCAAAAAGGGCGTATGCGTTTTTTCCTGAATATATTCAGGAAAAAACGCATACGCCCTTTTTGGCCAACCAAGCAAGCTTGCAAAGGAAATCTGCACTACAATGAAGTCTCACTTCCCCCCGGTCAAAAGGGCCATCTGAAAAAAGTGTAAAATCCAGAAAGGCAGGACAGGCCATGGAGAACTGGGAGCCTTGTTATGCTGATGGGCGGGATGTAAATTACCAAAAACCACTCGGGAGAAGTGTATGGTGTTTCCTGAAACATCTAAAAAACAAAGCAACAGAGCCTAGGGCACTTCCACTTATGGTCCTATAGCTTAGGGAAATTAAAATCAAAAAGACACAGCCACCCCAAAGTTTGGGACGCCTCCGTTTACAAGAACCTCGTTTACCGTACAAGTTCAATATCACAGAAAGTGAAAAATGGATAAAGAACTTGTGGTACTTACGTACAATGCAGTATCACTCAGCAATGAAATCTATGTCATCAGGCCCGTAGCAGCATAATGAGTGGATTCAGGTACGATGATTCTAACTGAAATAAGTCACACAGAAAAAGAAACATCATAAGATATCACTAATACACGGAATGTAAACTTGGCTACACAGGAACTGCATTCCAAAACAGAACAGGGTCTCAAATTTAGAAAACCAACTTATGCTTGCTTAAGGGGAAAGGTGAGTTGGGGTGCTGCATAAAACCAGAGATTGAAATGAGCACAGATAAAGTTCCTTAAGTCAAATATGGAATAGACAAGAGCTACTCCTTGCTCAATGAAATGGACTCAACACCGCATATTAAACACCTAAGAATGTACCTGACTAGTAAGTATCTTAAAACCTATGGATTGCTATGTCTCCGAAAGAGAATCAAGCATGTGTACAGGGGCATAAACGCAGCAGTGATAGGATTGGAGAGGTTCGGTGAGCAAATGAAGACCCTTTGAAGTCATATTGCATGGTACCCATTCCACGCGTTTCAACTACCCAGGTTTAAGGTATTCTTCCTTCAGCTAAAACATGCATGTGGAACCTAGAGTATGATCAACCATGTGATCGGGAGACGTGTTCAAATATGTCTCAGTTTTCCTCCCCTGGTACTCGGGTGCAACATTCCAGACGCTTTACTAACACTCTCCCCACTTGGAGAGTCAGTCCCTTTAACCTCCTGTTTGGCCCAGTTTGCAATTTCTGCGGAAGATGAACAGGAATAGCGAGAACCAATGAGAGGCTAGCTGGAGGTGTCTGGACGGGCAAATTTAACTCTCATTTCCCACCAGGAAGAGGAAATAACCAAAGGCTCAGCGTGCCGTACCGGAACCAGATTAGTGCCAGAAGCCATCCTGCGGTGTTGCGGCCAGCTCAAAAGAAAGCAAGTAGAAGAAAGGAGCCCAGGGGCACTGTAATTCACAAACCTGCAGAGTTATAAATGACAGCTATCGTCCAAAAATAGACTGAAGTAAGGCTGCCAAGAGGACTTGAAAGCGGGGCAGAATTGCAGGAAACCGATTTCAGGAGGTAGACTGGAATTGCATTGAAAGCATAGGAAAAGAGGCAGAACGTCCACAATGATGCACTTGGCCAAAAAGGGCGTATGCGTTTTTTCCTGAATATATTCAGGAAAAAACGCATACGCCCTTTTTGGCCAACCAAGCAAGCTTGAAAAGGAAATCTGCACTACAATGAAGTCTCACTTCCCCCCGGTCAAAAGGGCCATCTGAAAAAAGTGTAAAATCCAGAAAGGCAGGACAGGCCATGGAGAACTGGGAGCCTTGTTATGCTGATGGGCGGGATGTAAATTGCCAACAACCACTCGGGAGAAGTGTATGGTGTTTCCTGAAACATCTAAAAAACAAAGCAACAGAGCCTAGGGCACTTCCACTTATGGTCCTATAGCTTAGGGAAATTAAAATCAAAAAGACACAGCCACCCCAAAGTTTGGGACGCCTCTGTTTACAAGAACCTCGTTTACAGTACAAGTTCAACATCGCAGAAAGTGAAAAATGGATAAAGAAGTTGTGGTATTTACTTACAAAGCAATATCACTCAGCAATGAATTCTATGTCATCAGGCCCTTAGCAGCACAATGAGTGGATTCAGGTATGATGATTCTAACTGAAATAAGTCACACAGAAAAAGAAACATCATAAGATATCAGTAATACACGGAATGTAAACTTGGATACACAGGAACTGAATTACAGAACAGAACAGGGTCTCAAATTTAGAAAACCAACTTATGCTTGCTTAAGGGGAAAGGTGAGTTGGGGTGCTGCATAAAACCAGAGATTGAAATGAGCACAGATAAAGTTCCTTAAGCCAAATATGGAATAGACAAGAGCTACTCCTTGCTCAACGAAATGGACGCAAAACCCCATATTAAACCCCTAAGAATGTACCTGACTAGTAAGTATCTTAAAACCTATGGATTGCTATGTCTCCAAAAGAGAATCAAGCGTGTGTACAGGGGCATAAACGCAGCAGTGATAGGATTGGAGAGGTTCGGTGAGCAAATGAAGACCCTTTGAAGTCATATTGCATGGTACCCATTACACGGGTCTCAACTCTCCAGGTTTAAGGTATTCTTCCTTCAGCTAAAACATGCATGTGGAACCCAAGTATGATCAACCATGTGAACGGGAGACGTATTCAAATATGTCTCAGTTTTCCTCCCCTGGTACTCGGGTGCAACATTCCAGACGCTTTACTAACACTCTCCCCACTTGGAGAGTCAGCGCCTTTAACCTCCTGTTTGGCCCAGTTTGCAATTTCTGCGGAAGATGAACAGGAATAGCGAGAACCAATGAGAGGCTAGCTGGAGGTGTCTGGACGGGCAAATTTAACTCTCATTTCCCACCAGGAAGAGGAAATAACCAAAGGCTCAGCATGCCGTACCGGAACCAGATTAGGGCCTGAAGCCATCCTGCGGTGTTGCGGCCAGCTCAAAAGAAAGCGAGTTGAAGAAAGGAGCTCAGGGGCACTGTAATTCACAAACCTGCAGAGTTATAAATGACAGCTATCGTCCAAAAATAGACTGAAGTAAGGCTGCCAAGAGGACTTGAAAGCGGGGCAGAATTGCAGGAAACCGATTTCAGGAGGTAGACTGGAATTGCATTGAAAGCATAGGAAAAGAGGCAGAACGTCCACAATGATGCACTTGGCCAAAAAGGGCGTATGCGTTTTTTCCTGAATATATTCAGGAAAAAACGCATACGCCCTTTTTGGCCAACCAAGCAAGCTTGCAAAGGAAATCTGCACTACAATGAAGTCTCACTTCCCCCCGGTCAAAAGGGCCATCTGAAAAAAGTGTAAAATCCAGAAAGGCAGGACAGGCCATGGAGAACTGGGAGCCTTGTTATGCTGATGGGCGGGATGTAAATTGCCAACAACCACTCGGGAGAAGTGTATGGTGTTTCCTGAAACATCTAAAAAACAAAGCAACAGAACCTAGGGCACTTCCACTTATGGTCCTATAGCTTAGGGAAATTAAAATCAAAAAGACACAGCCACCCCAAAGTTTGGAACGGCTCTGTTTACAAGAACCTCGTTTACAGTACAAGTTCAACATCGCAGAAAGTGAAAAATGGAGAAAGAAGTTGTGGTATTTACTTACAAAGCAATATCACTCAGCAATGAAATCTGTGTCATCAGGCCCTTAGCAGCACAATGAGTGGATTCAGGTATGATGATTCTAACTGAAATAAGTCACACAGAAAAAGAAACATCATAAGATATCAGTAATACACAGAATGTAAACTTGGCTACACAGGAACTGAATTACAGAACAGAACAGGGTCTCAAATTTAGAAAACCAACTTATGCTTGCTTAAGGGGAAAGGTGAGTTGGGGTGCTGCATAAAACCAGAGATTGAAATGAGCACAGATAAAGTTCTTTAGGCCAAATATGGAATAGACAACAGCTACTCCTTGCTCAACGAAATGGACTCAACACCGCATATTAAACGCCTAAGAATGTACCTGATTAGTAAGTAACTTAAAACCTATAGATTGCTATGTCTCCGAAAGAGAATCAAGCATGTGTACAGGGGCATAAACGCAGCAGTGATAGGATTGGAGAGGTTCGGTGAGCAAATGAAGACCCTTTGAAGTCATATTGCATGGTACCCATTCCACGGGTTTCAACTACCCAGGTTTTAGGTATTCTTCCTTCAGCTAAAACATGCATGTGGAACCCAGAGTATGATCAACCATGTGATCGGGAGACGTGTTCAAATATGTCTCAGTTTTCCTCCCCTGGTACTCGGGTGCAACATTCCAGACGCTTTACTAACACTCTCCCCACTTGGAGAGTCAGCGCCTTTAACCTCCTGTTTGGCCCACTTTGCAATTTCTGCGGAAGATGAACAGGAATAGCGAGAACCAATGAGAGACTAGCTGGAGGTGTCTGGACGGGCAAATTTAACTCTCATTTCCCACCAGGAAGAGGAAATAACCAAAGGCTCAGTGTGCCGTGCCGGAACCAGATTAGGGCCTGAAGCCATCCTGCGGTGTTGCGGCCAGGTCACAAGAAAGCAAGTTGAAGAAAGGAGCTCAGGGGCACTGTAATTCACAAACCTGCAGAGTTATAAATGACAGCTATCGTCCAAAAATAGACTGAAATAAGGCTGCCAAGAGGACTTGAAAGCGGGGCAGAATTGCAGGAAACCGATTTCAGGAGGTAGACTGGAATTGCATTGAAAGCATAGGAAAAGAGGCAGAACGTCCACAATGATGCACTTGGCCAAAAAGGGCGTATGCGTTTTTTCCTGAATATATTCAGGAAAAAACGCATACGCCCTTTTTGGCCAACCAAGCAAGCTTGAAAAGGAAATCTGCACTACAATGAAGTCTCACTTCCCCCCGGTCAAAAGGGCCATCTGAAAAAAGTGTAAAATCCAGAAAGGCAGGACAGGCCATGGAGAACTGGGAGCCTTGTTATGCTGATGGGCGGGATGTAAATTGCCAACAACCACTCGGGAGAAGTGTATGGTGTTTCCTGAAACATCTAAAAAACAAAGCAACAGAGCCTAGGGCACTTCCACTTATGGTCCTATAGCTTAGGGAAATTAAAATCAAAAAGACACAGCCACCCCAAAGTTTGGGACGCCGCCGTTTACAAGAACCTCGTTTACCGTACAAGTTCAATATCACAGAAAGTGAAAAATGGATAAAGAACTTGTGGTACTTACGTACAATGCAGTATCACTCAGCAATGAAATCTATGTCATCAGGCCCGTAGCAGCATAATGAGTGGATTCAGGTACGATGATTCTAACTGAAATAAGTCACACAGAAAAAGAAACATCATAAGATATCACTAATACACGGAATGTAAACTTGGCTACACAGGAACTGCATTCCAAAACAGAACAGGGTCTCAAATTTAGAAAACCAACTTATGCTTGCTTAAGGGGAAAGGTGAGTTGGGGTGCTGCATAAAACCAGAGATTGAAATGAGCACAGATAAAGTTCCTTAAGTCAAATATGGAATAGACAAGAGCTACTCCTTGCTCAATGAAATGGACTCAACACCGCATATTAAACACCTAAGAATGTACCTGACTAGTAAGTATCTTAAAACCTATGGATTGCTATGTCTCCGAAAGAGAATCAAGCATGTGTACAGGGGCATAAATGCAGCAGTGATAGGATTGGAGAGGTTCGGTGAGCAAATGAAGACCCTTTGAAGTCATATTGCATGGTACCCATTCCACGCGTTTCAACTACCCAGGTTTAAGGTATTCTTCCTTCAGCTAAAACATGCATGTGGAACCTAGAGTATGATCAACCATGTGATCGGGAGACGTGTTCAAATATGTCTCAGTTTTCCTCCCCTGGTACTCGGGTGCAACATTCCAGACGCTTTACTAACACTCTCCCCACTTGGAGAGTCAGTCCCTTTAACCTCCTGTTTGGCCCAGTTTGCAATTTCTGCGGAAGATGAACAGGAATAGCGAGAACCAATGAGAGGCTAGCTGGAGGTGTCTGGACGGGCAAATTTAACTCTCATTTCCCACCAGGAAGAGGAATTAACCAAAGGCTCAGCGTGCCGTGCCGGAATCAGATTTGGGCCTGAAGCCATCCTGCGGTGTTGCGGCCAGCTCAAAAGAAAGCGAGTTGAAGAAAGGAGCTCAGGGGCACTGTAATTCACAAACCTGCAGAGTTATAAATGACAGCTATCGTCCAAAAATAGACTGAAGTAAGGCTGCCAAGAGGACTTGAAAGCGGGGCAGAATTGCAGGAAACCGATTTCAGGAGGTAGACTGGAATTGCATTGAAAGCATAGGAAAAGAGGCAGAACGTCCACAATGATGCACTTGGCCAAAAAGGGCGTATGCGTTTTTTCCTGAATATATTCAGGAAAAAACGCATACGCCCCTTTTGGCCAACCAAGCAAGCTTGCAAAGGAAATCTGCACTACAATGAAGTCTCACTTCCCCCCGGTCAAAAGGGCCATCTGAAAAAAGTGTAAAATCCAGAAAGGCAGGACAGGCCATGGACAACTGGGAGCCTTGTTATGCTGATGGGCGGGATGTAAATTGCCAACAGACACTCGGGAGAAGTGTATGGTGTTTCCTGAAACATCTAAAAAACAAAGCAACAGAGCCTAGGGCACTGCCACTTATGGTCCTATAGCTTAGGGAAATTAAAATCAAAAAGACACAGCCACCCCAAAGTTTGGGACGCCTCTGTTTACAAGAACCTCGTTTACATTACAAGTTCAACATCGCAGAAAGTGAAAAATGGATAAAGAACTTGTGGTATTTACTTACAAAGCAATATCACTCAGCAATGAATTCTATGTCATCAGCCCTTAGCAGCACAATGAGTGGATTCAGGTATGATGATTCTAACTGAAATAAGTCACACAGAAAAAGAAACATCATAAGATATCAGTAATACACGGAATGTAAACTTGGCTACACAGGAACTGAATTACAGAACAGAACAGGGTCTCAAATTTAGAAAACCAACTTATGCTTGCTTAAGGGGAAAGGTGAGTTGGGGTGCTGCATAAAACCAGAGATTGAAATGAGCACAGATAAAGTTCCTTAAGCCAAATATGGAATAGACAAGAGCTACTCCTTGCTCAACGAAATGGACTCAAAACCCCATATTAAACCCCTAAGAATGTACCTGACTAGTAAGTATCTTAAAACCTATGGATTGCTATGTCTCCAAAAGAGAATCAAGCGTGTGTACAGGGGCATAAACGCAGCAGTGATAGGATTGGAGAGGTTCGGTGAGCAAATGAAGACCCTTTGAAGTCATATTGCATGGTACCCATTCCACGGGTCTCAACTCTCCAGGTTTAAGGTATTCTTCCTTCAGCTAAAACATGCATGTGGAACCCAGAGTATGATCAACCATGTGAACGGGAGACGTGTTCAAATATGTCTCAGGTTTCCTCCCCTGGTACTCGGGTGCAACATTCCAGACGCTTTACTAACACTCTCCCCACTTGGAGAGTCAGTCCCTTTAACCTCCTGTTTGGCCCAGTTTGCAATTTCTGCGGAAGATGAACAGGAATAGCGAGAACCAATGAGAGGCTAGCTGGAGGTGTCTGGACGGGCAAATTTTACTCTCATTTCCCACCAGGAAGAGGAAATAACCAAAGGCTCAGCGTGCCGTACTGGAACCAGATTAGGGCCTGAAGCCATCCTGCGGTGTTGCGGCCAGCTCAAAAGAAAGCGAGTTGAAGAAAGGAGCTCAGGGGCACTGTAATTCACAAACCTGCAGAGTTATAAATGACAGCTATCGTCCAAAAATAGACTGAAGTAAGGCTGCCAAGAGGACTTGAAAGCGGGGCAGAATTGCAGGAAACCGATTTCAGGAGGTAGACTGGAATTGCATTGAAAGCATAGGAAAAGAGGCAGAACGTCCACAATGATGCACTTGGCCAAAAAGGGCGTATGCGTTTTTTCCTGAATATATTCAGGAAAAAACGCATACGCCCTTTTTGGCCAACCAAGCAAGCTTGCAAAGGAAATCTGCACTACAATGAAGTCTCACTTCCCCCCGGTCAAAAGGGCCATCTGAAAAAAGTGTAAAATCCAGAAAGGCAGGACAGGCCATGGAGAACTGGGAGCCTTGTTATGCTGATGGGCGGGATGTAAATTGCCAACAACCACTCGGGAGAAGTGTATGGTGTTTCCTGAAACATCTAAAAAACAAAGCAACAGAACCTAGGGCACTTCCACTTATGGTCCTATAGCTTAGGGAAATTAAAATCAAAAAGACACAGCCACCCCAAAGTTTGGAACGGCTCTGTTTACAAGAACCTCGTTTACAGTACAAGTTCAACATCGCAGAAAGTGAAAAATGGAGAAAGAAGTTGTGGTATTTACTTACAAAGCAATATCACTCAGCAATGAAATCTGTGTCATCAGGCCCTTAGCAGCACAATGAGTGGATTCAGGTATGATGATTCTAACTGAAATAAGTCACACAGAAAAAGAAACATCATAAGATATCAGTAATACACAGAATGTAAACTTGGCTACACAGGAACTGAATTACAGAACAGAACAGGGTCTCAAATTTAGAAAACCAACTTATGCTTGCTTAAGGGGAAAGGTGAGTTGGGGTGCTGCATAAAACCAGAGATTGAAATGAGCACAGATAAAGTTCTTTAGGCCAAATATGGAATAGACAAGAGCTACTCCTTGCTCAACGAAATGGACTCAACACCGCATATTAAACGCCTAAGAATGTACCTGACTAGTAAGTATCTTAAAACCTATAGATTGCTATGTCTCCGAAAGAGAATCAAGCATGTGTACAGGGGCATAAACGCAGCAGTGATAGGATTGGAGAGGTTCGGTGAGCAAATGAAGACCCTTTGAAGTCATATTGCATGGTACCCATTCCACGGGTTTCAACTACCCAGGTTTTAGGTATTCTTCCTTCAGCTAAAACATGCATGTGGAACCTAGAGTATGATCAACCATGTGATCGGGAGACGTGTTCAAATATGTCTCAGTTTTCCTCCCCTGGTACTCGGGTGCAACATTCCAGACGCTTTACTAACACTCTCCCCACTTGGAGAGTCAGCGCCTTTAACCTCCTGTTTGGCCCACTTTGTAATTTCTGCGGAAGATGAACAGGAATAGCGAGAACCAATGAGAGACTAGCTGGAGGTGTCTGGACGGGCAAATTTAACTCTCATTTCCCACCAGGAAGAGGAAATAACCAAAGGCTCAGTGTGCCGTGCCGGAACCAGATTAGGGCCTGAAGCCATCCTGCGGTGTTGCGGCCAGGTCACAAGAAAGCAAGTTGAAGAAAGGAGCTCAGGGGCACTGTAATTCACAAACCTGCAGAGTTATAAATGACAGCTATCGTCCAAAAATAGACTGAAATAAGGCTGCCAAGAGGACTTGAAAGCGGGGCAGAATTGCAGGAAACCGATTTCAGGAGGTAGACTGGAATTGCATTGAAAGCATAGGAAAAGAGGCAGAACGTCCACAATGATGCACTTGGCCAAAAAGGGCGTATGCGTTTTTTCCTGAATATATTCAGGAAAAAACGCATACGCCCTTTTTGGCCAACCAAGCAAGCTTGCAAAGGAAATCTGCACTACAATGAAGTCTCACTTCCCCCCGGTCAAAAGGGCCATCTGAAAAAAGTGTAAAATCCAGAAAGGTAACAGGCCATTGAGAACTGGGAGCCTTGTTATGCTGATGGGCGGGATGTAAATTGCCAACAGACACTCGGGAGAAGTGTATGGTGTTTCCTGAAACATCTAAAAAACAAAGCAACAGAGCCTAGGGCACTTCCACTTATGGTCCTATAGCTTAGGGAAATTAAAATCAAAAAGACACAGCCACCCCAAAGTTTGGAACGGCTCTGTTTACAAGAACCTCGTTTACAGTACAAGTTCAACATCGCAGAAAGTGAAAAATGGATAAAGAACTTGTGGTATTCACTTACAAAGCAATATCACTCAGGAATGAAATCTATGTCATCAGGGCCTTAGCAGCACAATGAGTGGATTCAGGTATGATGATTCTAACTGAAATAAGTCACACAGAAAAAGAAACATCATAAGATATCAGTAATACACAGAATATAAACTTGGCTACACAGGAACTGAATTACAGAACAGAACAGGGTCTCAAATTTAGAAAACCAACTTATGCTTGCTTAAGGGGAAAGGTGAGTTGGGGTGCTGCATAAAACCAGAGATTGAAATGAGCACAGATAAAGTTCTTTAGGCCAAATATGGAATAGACAAGAGCTACTCCTTGCTCAACGAAATGGACTCAACACCGCATATTAAACGCCTAAGAATGTACCTGACTAGTAAGTATCTTAAAACCTATAGATTGCTATGTCTCCGAAAGAGAATCAAGCATGTGTACAGGGGCATAAACGCAGCAGTGATAGGATTGGAGAGGTTCGGTGAGCAAATGAAGACCCTTTGAAGTCATATTGCATGGTACCCATTCCACGGGTTTCAACTACCCAGGTTTTAGGTATTCTTCCTTCAGCTAAAACATGCATGTGGAACCTAGAGTATGATCAACCATGTGATCGGGAGACGTGTTCAAATATGTCTCAGTTTTCCTCCCCTGGTACTCGGGTGCAACATTCCAGACGCTTTACTAACACTCTCCCCACTTGGAGAGTCAGCGCCTTTAACCTCCTGTTTGGCCCACTTTGTAATTTCTGCGGAAGATGAACAGGAATAGCGAGAACCAATGAGAGACTAGCTGGAGGTGTCTGGACGGGCAAATTTAACTCTCATTTCCCACCAGGAAGAGGAAATAACCAAAGGCTCAGTGTGCCGTGCCGGAACCAGATTAGGGCCTGAAGCCATCCTGCGGTGTTGCGGCCAGGTCACAAGAAAGCAAGTTGAAGAAAGGAGCTCAGGGGCACTGTAATTCACAAACCTGCAGAGTTATAAATGACAGCTATCATCCAAAAATAGACTGAAATAAGGCTGCCAAGAGGACTTGAAAGCGGGGCAGAATTGCAGGAAACCGATTTCAGGAGGTAGACTGGAATTGCATTGAAAGCATAGGAAAAGAGGCAGAACGTCCACAATGATGCACTTGGCCAAAAAGGGCGTATGCGTTTTTTCCTGAATATATTCAGGAAAAAACGCATACGCCCTTTTTGGCCAACCAAGCAAGCTTGCAAAGGAAATCTGCACTACAATGAAGTCTCACTTCCCCCCGGTCAAAAGGGCCATCTGAAAAAAGTGTAAAATCCAGAAAGGTAACAGGCCATTGAGAACTGGGAGCCTTGTTATGCTGATGGGCGGGATGTAAATTGCCAACAGACACTTGGGAGAAGTGTATGGTGTTTCCTGAAACATCTAAAAAACAAAGCAACAGAGCCTAGGGCACTTCCACTTATGGTCCTATAGCTTAGGGAAATTAAAATCAAAAAGACACAGCCACCCCAAAGTTTGGAACGGCTCTGTTTACAAGAACCTCGTTTACAGTACAAGTTCAACATCGCAGAAAGTGAAAAATGGATAAAGAACTTGTGGTATTCACTTACAAAGCAATATCACTCAGGAATGAAATCTATGTCATCAGGGCCTTAGCAGCACAATGAGTGGATTCAGGTATGATGATTCTAACTGAAATAAGTCACACAGAAAAGAAACATCATAAGATATCAGTAATACACGGAATGTAAACTTGGCTACACAGGAACTGAATTACAGAACAGAACAGGGTCTCAAATTTAGAAAACCAACTTATGCTTGCTTAAGGGTAAAGGTGAGTTGGGGTGCTGCATAAAACCAGAGATTGAAATGAGCACAGATAAAGTTCCTTAAGCCAAATATGGAATAGACAAGAGCTACTCCTTGCTCAACGAAATGGACTCAACACCGCATATTAAACGCCTAAGAATGTACCTGACTTGTAAGTATCTTAAAACCTATGGATTGCTATGTCTCCGAAAGAGAATCAAGCATGTGCACAGGGGCATAAACGCAGCAGTGATAGGATTGGAGAGGTTCGGTGAGCAAATGAAGACCCTTTGAAGTCATATTGCATGGTACCCATTCCACGGGTTTCAACTACCCAGGTTTAAGGTATTCTTCCTTCAGCTAAAACATGCATGTGGAACCTAGAGTATGATCAACCATGTGATCGGGAGACGTGTTCAAATATGTCTCAATTTTCCTCCCCTGGTACTCGGGTGCAACATTCCAGACGCTTTACTAACACTCTCCCCACTTGGAGAGTCAGTCCCTTTAACCTCCTGTTTGGCCCAGTTTGCAATTTCTGCGGAAGATGAACAGGAATAGCGAGAACCAATGAGAGGCTAGCTGGAGGTGTCTGGACGGGCAAATTTAACTCTCATTTCCCACCAGGAAGAGGAATTAACCAAAGGCTCAGCATGCCGGGCCGGAACCAGATTAGGGCATGAAGCCATCCTGCGGTGTTGCGGCCAGCTCACAAGAAAGCGAGCTAAAGAAAGGAGCTCAGGGGCACTGTAATTCACAAACCTGCAGAGTTATAAATGACAGCTATCGTCCAAAAATAGACTGAAGTAAGGCTGCCAAGAGGACTTGAAAGCGGGGCAGAATTGCAGGAAACCGATTTCAGGAGGTAGACTGGAATTGCATTGAAAGCATAGGAAAAGAGGCAGAACGTCCACAATGATGCACTTGGCCAAAAAGGGCGTATGCGTTTTTTCCTGAATATATTCAGGAAAAAACGCATACGCCCTTTTTGGCCAACCAAGCAAGCTTGCAAAGGAAATCTGCACTACAATGAAGTCTCACTTCCCCCCGGTCAAAAGGGCCATCTGAAAAAAGTGTAAAATCCAGAAAGGCAGGTCAGGCCATGGAGAACTGGGAGCCTTGTTATGCTGATGGGCGGGATGTAAATTGCCAACAGACACTCGGGAGAAGTGTATGGTGTTTCCTGAAACATCTAAAAAACAAAGCAACAGAGCCTAGGGCACTTCCACTTATGGTCCTATAGCTTAGGGAAATTAAAATCAAAAAGACACAGCCACCCCAAAGTTTGGAACGGCTCTGTTTACAAGAACCTCGTTTACAGTACAAGTTCAACATCGCAGAAAGTGAAAAATGGATAAAGAATTTGTGGTATTTACTTACAAAGCAATATCTCTCAGCAATGAAATCTATGTCATCAGGCCCTTAGCAGAACAATGAGTGGATTCAGGTATGATGATTCTAACTGTAATAAGTCACACAGAAAAAGAAACATCATAAGATATCAGTAATACACGGAATGTAAACTTGGCTACACAGGAACTGAATTACAGAACAGAACAGGGTCTCAAATTTAGAAAACCAACTTATGCTTGCTTAAGGGTAAAGGTGAGTTGGGGTGCTGCATAAAACCAGAGATTGAAATGAGCACAGATAAAGTTCCTTAAGCCAAATATTGAATAGACAAGAGCTACTCCTTGCTCAACGAAATGGACTCAACACCGCATATTAAACGCCTAAGAATGTACCTGACTAGTAAGTATCGTAAAACCTATGGATTGCTATGTCTCCAAAAGAGAATCAAGCATGTGTACAGGGGCATAAATGCAGCAGTGATAGGATTGGAGAGGTTCGGTGGGCAAATGAAGACCCTTTGAAGTCATATTGCATGGTACCCTTTCCACGGGTCTCAACTCTCCAGGTTTAAGGTATTCTTCCTTCAGCTAAAACATGCATGTGGAACCCAAGTATGATCAATCATGTGAATGGGAGACGTGTTCAAATATGTCTCAGTTTCCCTCCCCTGGTACTCGGGTGCAACATTCCAGACGCTTTACTAACACTCTCCCCACTTGGAGAGTCAGCGCCTTTAACCTCCTGTTTGGCCCAGTTTGCAATTTCTGCGGAAGATGAACAGGAATAGCGAGAACCAATGAGAGACTAGCTGGAGGTGTCTGGACGGGCAAATTTAACTCTCATTTCCCACGAGGAAGAGGAAATAACCAAAGGCTCAGCATGCCGTGCCGGAACCAGATTAGGGCCTGAAGCCATCCTGCAGTGTTGCGGCCAGGTCACAAGAAAGCTAGTTGAAGAAAGGAGCTCAGGGGCACTGTAATTCACAAACCTGCAGAGTTATAAATGACAGCTATCGTCCAAAAATAGACTGAAGTAAGGCTGCCAAGAGGACTTGAAAGCGGGGCAGAATTGCAGGAAACCGATTTCAGGAGGTAGACTGGAATTGCATTGAAAGCATAGGAAAAGAGGCAGAACGTCCACAATGATGCACTTGGCCAAAAAGGGTGTATGCGTTTTTTCCTGAATATATTCAGGAAAAAACGCATACGCCCTTTTTGGCCAACCAAGCAAGCTTGCAAAGGAAATCTGCACTACAATGAAGTCTCACTTCCCCCCGGTCAAAAGGGCCATCTGAAAAAAGTGTAAAATCCAGAAAGGCAGGACAGGCCATGGAGAACTGGGAGCCTTGTTATGCTGATGGGCGGGATGTAAATTGCCAACAACCACTCGGGAGAAGTGTATGGTGTTTCCTGAAACATCTAAAAAACAAAGCAACAGAACCTAGGGCACTTCCACTTATGGTCCTATAGCTTAGGGAAATTAAAATCAAAAAGACACAGCCACCCCAAAGTTTGGAACAGCTCTGTTTACAAGAACCTCGTTTACAGTACAAGTTCAACATCGCAGAAAGTGAAAAATGGATAAACAAGTTGTGGTATTTACTTACAAAGCAATATCACTCAGCAATGAAATCTGTGTCATCAGGCCCTTAGCAGCACAATGAGTGGATTCAGGTATGATGATTCTAACTGAAATAAGTCACACAGAAAAAGAAACATCATAAGATATCAATAATACACGGAATGGAAACTTGGCTACACAGGAACTGAATTACAGAACAGAACAGGGTCTCAAATTTAGAAAACCAACTTATGCTTGCTTAAGGGTAAAGGTGAGTTGGGGTGCTGCATAAAACCAGAGATTGAAATGAGCACAGATAAAGTTCCTTAAGCCAAATATGGAATAGACAAGAGCTACTCCTTGCTCCACGAAATGGACTCAACACCGCATATTAAACGCCTAAGAATGTACCTGACTAGTAAGTATCTTAAAACCTATGGATTGCTATGTCTCCGAAGGGGAATCAAGCATGTGTACAGGGGCATAAACGCAGCAGTGATAGGATTGGAGAGGTTCGGTGAGCAAATGAAGACCCTTTGAAGTCATATTGCATGGTACCCATTCCACGGGTTTCAACTACCCAGGTTTTAGGTATTCTTCCTTCAGCTAAAACATGCATGGGGAACCCAAGTATGATCAACCATGTGAAAAGGAGACGTGTTCAAATATGTCTCAGTTTTCGTACCCTGGTACTCGGGTGAAACATTCCAGACGCTTTACTAACACTCTCCCCACTTGGAGAGTCAGCACCTTTAACCTCCTGTTTGGCCCAGTTTGCAATTTCTGCGGAAGATGAACAGGAATAGCGAGAACCAATGAGAGACTAGCTGGAGGTGTCTGGACGGGCAAATTTAACTCTCATTTCCCACCAGGAAGAGGAATTAACCAAAGGCTCAGCATGCCGGGCCGGAACCAGATTAGGGCATGAAGCCATCCTGCGGTGTTGCGGCCAGCTCACAAGAAAGCGAGCTAAAGAAAGGAGCTCAGGGGCACTGTAATTCACAAACCTGCAGAGTTATAAATGACAGCTATCGTCCAAAAATAGACTGAAGTAAGGCTGCCAAGAGGACTTGAAAGCGGGGCAGAATTGCAGGAAACCGATTTCAGGAGGTAGACTGGAATTGCATTGAAAGCATAGGAAAAGAGGCAGAACGTCCACAATGATGCACTTGGCCAAAAAGGGCGTATGCGTTTTTTCCTGAATATATTCAGGAAAAAACGCATACGCCCTTTTTGGCCAACCAAGCAAGCTTGCAAAGGAAATCTGCACTACAATGAAGTCTCACTTCCCCCCGGTCAAAAGGGCCATCTGAAAAAAGTGTAAAATCCAGAAAGGCAGGACAGGCCATGGAGAACTGGGAGCCTTGTTATGCTGATGGGCGGGATGTAAATTGCCAACAACCACTCGGGAGAAGTGTATGGTGTTTCCTGAAACATCTAAAAAACAAATCAACAGAACCTAGGGCACTTCCACTTATGGTCCTATAGCTTAGGGAAATTAAAATCAAAAAGACACAGCCACCCCAAAGTTTGGGACGCCTCTGTTTACAAGAACCTCGTTTACAGTACAAGTTCAACATCGCAGAAAGTGAAAAATGGATAAAGAAGTTGTGGTATTTACTTACAAAGCAATATCACTCAGCAATGAAATCTATGTCATCAGGCCCTTAGCATCACAATGAGTGGATTCAGGTATGATGATTCTAACTGTAATAAGTCACACAGAAAAAGAAACATCATAAGATATCAGTAATACACGGAATGTAAACTTGGCTACACAGGAACTGAATTACAGAACAGAACAGGGTCTCAAATTTAGAAAACCAACTTATGCTTGCTTAAGGGTAAAGGTGAGTTGGGGTGCTGCATAAAACCAGAGATTGAAATGAGCACAGATAAAGTTCCTTAAGCCAAATATTGAATAGACAAGAGCTACTCCTTGCTCAACGAAATGGACTCAACACCGCATATTAAACGCCTAAGAATGTACCTGACTAGTAAGTATCGTAAAACCTATGGATTGCTATGTCTCCAAAAGAGAATCAAGCATGTGTACAGGGGCATAAATGCAGCAGTGATAGGATTGGAGAGGTTCGGTGGGCAAATGAAGACCCTTTGAAGTCATATTGCATGGTACCCATTCCACGGGTCTCAACTCTCCAGGTTTAAGGTATTCTTCCTTCAGCTAAAACATGCATGTGGAACCCAAGTATGATCAATCATGTGAATGGGAGACGTGTTCAAATATGTCTCAGTTTCCCTCCCCTGGTACTCGGGTGCAACATTCCAGACGCTTTTCTAACACTCTCCCCACTTGGAGAGTCAGCGCCTTTAACCTCCTGTTTGGCCCAGTTTGCAATTTCTGCGGAAGATGAACAGGAATAGCGAGAACCAATGAGAGACTAGCTGGAGGTGTCTGGACGGGCAAATTTAACTCTCATTTCCCACGAGGAAGAGGAAATAACCAAAGGCTCAGCATGCCGTGCCGGAACCAGATTAGGGCCTGTAGCCATCCTGCGGTGTTGCGGCCAGGTCACAAGAAAGCGAGTTGAAGAAAGGAGCTCAGGGGCACTGTAATTCACAAACCTGCAGAGTTATAAATGACAGCTATCGTCCAAAAATATACTGAAGTAAGGCTGCCAAAAGGACTTGAAAGCGGGGCAGAATTGCAGGAAACCGATTTCAGGAGGTAGACTGGAATTGCATTGAAAGCATAGGAAAAGAGGCAGAACGTCCACAATGATGCACTTGGCCAAAAAGGGCGTATGCGTTTTTTCCTGAATATATTCAGGAAAAAACGCATACGCCCTTTTTGGCCAACCAAGCAAGCTTGCAAAGGAAATCTGCACTACAATGAAGTCTCACTTCCCCCCGGTCAAAAGGGCCATCTGAAAAAAGTGTAAAATCCAGAAAGGCAGGACAGGCCACGGAGAACTGGGAGCCTTGTTATGCTGATGGGCGGGATGTAAATTGCCAACAGACACTCCGGAGAAGTGTATGGTGTTTCCTGAAACATCTAAAAAACAAAGCAACAGAGCCTAGGGCACTGCCACTTATGGTCCTATAGCTTAGGGAAATTAAAATCAAAAAGACACAGCCACCCCAAAGTTTGGAACGGCTCTGTTTACAAGAACCTCGTTTACAGTACAAGTTCAACATCGCAGAAAGTGAAAAATGGATAAAGAATTTGTGGTATTTACTTACAAAGCAATATCTCTCAGCAATGAAATCTATGTCATCAGGCCCTTAGCAGAACAATGAGTGGATTCAGGTATGATGATTCTAACTGAAATAAGTCACACAGAAAAAGAAACATCATAAGATATCAGTAATACACGGAATGTAAACTTGGCTACACAGGAACTGAATTACAAAACAGAACAGGGTCTCAAATTTAGAAAACCAACTTATGCTTGCTTAAGGGGAAAGGTGAGTTGGGGTGCTGCATAAAACCAGAGATTGAAATGAGCACAGATAAAGTTACTTAAGCCAAATATGGAATAGACAAGAGCTACTCCTTGCTCAACGAAATGGACTCAACACCGCATATTAAACGCCTAAGAATGTACCTGACTAGTAAGTATCTTAAAACCTATGGATTGCTATGTCTCCGAAAGAGAATCAAGCATGTGTACAGGGGCATGAACGCAGCAGTGATAGGATTGGAGAGGTTCGGTGAGCAAATGAAGACCCTTTGAAGTCATATTGCATGGTACCCATTACACGGGTCTCAACTCTCCAGGTTTAAGGTATTCTTCCTTCAGCTAAAACATGCATGTGGAACCCCGCGTATGATCAACCATGTGAACGGGAGACGTGTTCAAATATGTCTCAGTTTTCCTCCCCTGGTACTCGGGTGCAACATTCCAGACGCTTTACTAACACTCTCCCCACTTGGAGAGTCAGCACCTTTAACCTCCTGTTTGGCCCCGTTTGCAATTTCTGCGGAAGATGAACAGGAATAGGGAGAACCAATGAGAGACTAGCTGGACGTGTCTGGACGGGCAAATTTAACTCTCATTTCCCACCAGAAAGAGGAAATAACCAAAGGCTCAGCATGCCGTACTGGAACCAGATTAGGGCCTGAAGCCATCCAGCGGTGTTGCAGCCAGCTCACAAGAAAACGAGTTGAAGAAAGGAGCTCAGGGGCACTGTAATTCACAAACCTGCAGAGTTATAAATGACAGCTATCGTCCAAAAATAGACTGAAGTAAGGCTGCCAAGAGGACTTGAAAGCGGGGCAGAATTGCAGGAAACCGATTTCAGGAGGTAGACTGCAATTGCACTGAAAGCATAGGAAAAGAGGCAGAACGTCCACAATGATGCACTTGGCCAAAAAGCGCGTATGCGTTTTTTCCTGAATATATTCAGGAAAAAACGCATACGCGCTTTTTGGCCAACCAAGCAAGCTTGCAAAGGAAATCTGCACTACAATGAAGTCTCACTTCCCCCCGGTCAAAAGGGCCATCTGAAAAAAGTGTAAAATCCAGAAAGGCAGGACAGGCCATGGAGAACTGGGAGCCTTGTTATGCTGATGGGCGGGATGTAAATTGCCAACAACCACTCGGGAGAAGTGTATGGTGTTTCCTGAAACATCTAAAAAACAAAGCAACAGAACCTAGGGCACTTCCACTTATGGTCCTATAGCTTAGGGAAATTAAAATCAAAAAGACACAGCCACCCCAAAGTTTGGAACGGCTCTGTTTACAAGAACCTCGTTTACAGTACAAGTTCAACATCGCAGAAAGTGAAAAATGGAGAAAGAAGTTGTGGTATTTACTTACAAAGCAATATCACTCAGCAATGAAATCTGTGTCATCAGGCCCTTAGCAGCAGAATGAGTGGATTCAGGTATGATGATTCTAACTGAAATAAGTCACACAGAAAAAGAAACATCATAAGATATCAGTAATACACGGAATGTAAACTTGGCTACACAGGAACTGAATTACAGAACAGAACAGGGTCTCAAATTTAGAAAACCAACTTATGCTTGCTTAAGGGTAAAGGTGAGTTGGGGTGCTGCATAAAACCAGAGATTGAAATGAGCACAGATAAAGTTCCTTAAGTCAAATATGGAATAGACAAGAGCTACTCCTTGCTCAACGAAATGGACTCAACACCGCATATTAAACGCCTAAGAATGTACCTGACTAGTAAGTATCTTAAAACCTATGGATTGCTATGTCTCCGAAAGAGAATCAAGCATGTGTACAGGGGCATAAACGCAGCAGTGATAGGATTGGAGAGGTTCGGTGAGCAAATGAAGACCCTTTGAAGTCATATTGCACGGTACCCATTCCACGGGTTTCAACTACCCAGGTTTAAGGTATTCTTCCTTCAGCTAAAACATGCATGTGGAACCAAGAGTATGATCATCCGTGTGAACGGGAGACGTGTTCAAATATGTCTCAGTTTTCGTACCCTGGTACTCGGGTGCAACATTCCAGACGCTTTACTAACACTCTCCCGACTTGGAGAGTCAGTCCCTTTAACCTCCTGTTTGGCCCAGTTTGCAATTTCTGCGGAAGATGAACAGGAATAGCGAGAACCAATGAGAGACTAGCTGGAGGTGTCTGGACGGGCAAATTTAACTCTCATTTCCCACCAGGAAGAGGAAATAACCAAAGGCTCAGCGTGCCATGCCGGAACCAGATTAGGGCCTGTAACCATCCTGCGGTGTTGCGGCCAGCTCACAAGAAAGCGAGTTGAAGAAAGGAGCTCAGGGGCACTGTAATTCACAAACCTGCAGAGTTATAAATGACAGCTATCGTCCAAAAATAGACTGAAGTAAGGCTGCCAAGAGGACTTGAAAGCGGGGCAGCATTGCAGGAAACCGATTTCAGGAGGTAGACTGGAATTGCATTGAAAGCATAGGAAAAGAGGCAGAACGTCCACAATGATGCACTTGGCCAAAAAGGGCGTATGCGTTTTTTCCTGAATATATTCAGGAAAAAACGCATACGCCCTTTTTGGCCAACCCAGCAAGCTTGCAAAGTAAATCTGCACTACAATGAAGTCTCACTTCCCCCCGGTCAAAAGGGCCATCTGAAAAAAGTGTAAAATCCAGAAAGACAGGACAGGCCATGGAGAACTGGGAGCCTTGTTATGCTGATGGGCGGGATGTAAATTGCCAACAACCACTGGGGAGAAGTGTATGGTGTTTCCTGAAACATCTAAAAAACAAAGCAACAGAGCCTAGGGCACTTCCATTTATGGTCCTATAGCTTAGGGAATTTAAAATCAAAAAGACACAGCCACCCCAAAGTTTGGAAAAGCTCTGTTTACAAGAACCTCGTTTACAGTACAAGTTCAACATCGCAGAAAGTGAAAAATGGAGAAAGAAGTTGTGGTATTTACTTACAAAGCAATATCACTCAGCAATGAAATCTGTGTCATCAGGCCCTTAGCAGCACAATGAGTGGATTCAGGTATGATGATTCTAACTGAAATAAGTCACACAGAAAAAGAAACATCATAAGATATCAGTAATACACGGAATGTAAACTTGGCTACACAGGAACTGAATTACAGAACAGAACAGGGTCTCAAATTTAGAAAACCAACTTATTCTTGCTTAAGGGTAAAGGAGAGTTGGGGTGCTGCATAAAACCAGAGATTGAAATGAGCACAGATAAAGTTCCTTAAGCCAAATATGGAATAGACAAGAGCTACTCCTTGCTCAACGAAATGGACTCAACACCCCATATTAAACGCCTAAGAATGTACCTGACTAGTAAGTATCTTAAAACCTATGGATTGCTATGTCTCCGAAAGAGAATCAAGCATGTGTACAGGGGCATAAACGCAGCAGTGATAGGATTGGAGAGGTTCGGTGAGCAAATGAAGACCCTTTGAAGTCATATTGCATGGTACCCATTCCACGGGTTTCAACTACCCAGGTTTAAGTTATTCTTCCTTCAGCTAAAACATGCATGTGGAACCTAGAGTATGATCAACCATGTGATCGGGAGACGTGTTCAAATATGTCTCAGTTTTCGTACCCTGGTACTCGGGTGCAACATTCCAGACACTTTACTAACACTCTCCCGACTTGGAGAGTCAGTCCCTTTAACCTCCTGTTTGGCCCAGTTTGCAATTTCTGCGGAAGATGAACAGGAATAGCGAGAACCAATGAGAGGCTAGCTGGAGGTGTCTGAACGGGCAAATTTAACTCTCATTTCCCACCAGGAAGAGGAATTAACCAAAGGCTCAGCGTGCCGTGCCGGAACCAGATTAGGGCCTGAAGCCATCCTGCGGTGTTGCGGCCAGCTCTAAAGAAACCGAGTTGAAGAAAGGAGCGCAGGGGCACTGTAATTCACAAACCTGCAGAGTTATAAATGACAGCTATCGTCCAAAAATAGACTGAAGTAAGGCTGCCAAGAGGACTTGAAAGCGGGGCAGAATTGCAGGAAACCGATTTCAGGAGGTAGACTGGAATTGCATTGAAAGCATAGGAAAAGAGGCAGAACGTCCACAATGATGCACTTGGCCAAAAAGGGCGTATGCGTTTTTTCCTGAATATATTCAGGAAAAAACGCATACGCCCTTTTTGGCCAACCAAGCAAGCTTGCAAAGGAAATCTGCACTACAATGAAGTCTCACTTCTCCCCGGTCAAAAGGGCCATCTGAAAAAAGTGTAAAATCCAGAAAGGCAGGACAGGCCATGGAGAACTGGGAGCCTTGTTATGCTGATGGGCGGGATGTAAATTGCCAACAACCACTCGGGAGAAGTGTATGGTGTTTCCTGAAACATCTAAAAAACAAAGCAACAGAACCTAGGGCACTTCCACTTATGGTCCTATAGCTTAGGGAAATTAAAATCAAAAAGACACAGCCACCCCAAAGTTTGGAACGGCTCTGTTTACAAGAACCTCGTTTACAGTACAAGTTCAACATCGCAGAAAGTGAAAAATGGATAAAGAAGTTGTGGTATTTACTTACAAAGCAATATCACTCAGCAATGAAATCTGTGTCATCAGGCCCTTAGCAGCACAATGAGTGGATTCAGGTATGATGATTCTAACTGAAATAAGTCACACAGAAAAAGAAACATCATAAGATATCAGTAATACACGGAATGTAAACTTGGCTACACAGGAACTGAATTACAGAACAGAACAGGGTCTCAAATTTAGAAAACCAACTTATGCTTGCTTAAGGGGAAAGGTGAGTTGGGGTGCTGCATAAAACCAGAGATTGAAATGAGCACAGATAAAGTTCCTTAAGCCAAATATTGAACAGACAAGAGCTATTCCTTGCTCAACGAAATGGACTCAACACCCCATATTAAACGCCTAAGAATGTTCCTGACTAGTAAGTATCTTAAAACCTATGGATTGCTATGTCTCCGAAAGAGAATCAAGCATGTGTACAGGGGCATAAACGCAGCAGTGATAGGATTGGAGAGGTTCGTGAGCAAATGAAGACCCTTTGAAGTCATATTGCATGGTACCCATTCCACGGGTTTCAACTACCCAGGTTTAAGGTATTCTTCCTTCAGCTAAAACATGCATGTGGAACCAAGAGTATGATCATCCGTGTGAACGGGAGACGTGTTCAAATATGTCTCAGTTTTCGTACCCTGGTACTCGGGTGCAACATTCCAGACGCTTTACTAACACTCTCCCGACTTGGAGAGTCAGCGCCTTTAACCTCCTGTTTGGCCCAGTTTGCAATTTCTGCGGAAGATGAACAGGAATAGCGAGAACCAATGAGAGACTAGCTGGAGGTGTCTGGACGGGCAAATTTAACTCTCATTTCCCACCAGGAAGAGGAAATAACCAAAGGCTCAGCGTGCCGTGCCGGAACCAGATAAGGGCCTGAAGCCATCCTGCGGTGTTGCGGCCAGCTCACAAGAAAGCGAGTTGAAGAAAGGAGCTCAGGGGCACTGTAATTCACAAACCTGCAGAGTTAGAAATGACAGCTATCGTCCAAAAATATACTGAAGTAAGGCTGCCAAGAGGACTTGAAAGCGGGGCATAATTGCAGGAAACCGATTTCAGGAGGTAGACTGGAATTGCATTGAAAGCATAGGAAAAGAGGCAGAACGTCCACAATGATGCACTTGGCCAAAAAGGGCGTATGCGTTTTTTCCTGAACATATTCAGGAAAAAACGCATATGCCTTTTTTGGCCAACCAAGCAAACTTGCAAAGGAAATCTGCACTACAATGAAGTCTCACTTCCCTCTGGTCAAAAGGGCCATCTGAGAAAAGCGTAAAATCCAGAAAGGCAGGACAGGCCATGGAGAACTGGGAGCCTTGTTATGCTGATGGGCGGGATGTAAATTGCCAACAGACACTTGGGAGAAGTGTATGGTGTTTCCTGAAACATCTAAAAAACAAAGCAACAGAGCCTAGGGCACTTCCACTTATGGTCCTATAGCTTAGGGAAATTAAAATCAAAAAGACACAGCCACCCCAAAATTTGGAAAGGCTCTGTTTACAAGAACCTCGTTTACAGTACAAGTTCAACATCGCAGAAAGTGAAAAATGGATAAAGAAGTTGTGGTATTTACTTACAAAGCAATATCACTCAGCAATGAAATCTGTGTCATCAGGCCCTTAGCAGCACAATGAGTGGATTCAGGTATGATGATTCTAACTGAAGTAAGTCACACAGAAAAAGAAACATCATAAGATATCAGTAATACACGGAATGTAAACTTGGCTACACAGGAACTGAATTACAGAACAGAACAGGGTCTCAAATTTAGAAAACCAACTTATGCTTGCTTAAGGGTAAAGGTGAGTTGGGGTGCTGCATAAAACCAGAGATTGAAATGAGCACAGATAAAGTTCCTTAAGCCAAATATGGAATAGACAAGAGCTACTCCTTGCTCAACGAAATGGACTCAACACCGCATATTAAACGCCTAAGAATGTACCTGACTAGTAAGTATCTTAAAACCTATGGATTGCTATGTCCCCGAAGGGGAATCAAGCATGTGTACAGGGGCATAAACGCAGCAGTGATAGGATTGGAGAGGTTCGGTGAGCAAATGAAGACCCTTTGAAGTCATATTGCATGGTACCCATTCCACGGGTTTCAACTACCCAGGTTTTAGGTATTCTTCCTTCAGCTAAAACATGCATGTGGAACCCAGAGTATGATCAACCATGTGATCGGGAGACGTGTTCAAATATGTCTCAGTTTTCGTACCCTGGTACTCGGGTGCAACATTCCAGACGCTTTACTAACACTCTCCCGACTTGGAGAGTCAGTCCCTTTAACCTCCTGTTTGGCCCAGTTTGCAATTTCTGCGGAAGATGAACAGGAATAGCGAGAACCAATGAGAGACTAGCTGGAGGTGTCTGGACGGGCAAATTTAACTCTCATTTCCCACCAGGAAGAGGAATTAACCAAAGGCTCAGCGTGCCGTGCCGGAACCAGATTAGGGCCTGAAGCCATCCTGCGGTGTTGCGGCCAGCTCACAAGAAAGCGAGTTGAAGAAAGGAGCTCAGGGGCACTGTAATTCACAAACCTGCAGAGTTATAAATGACAGCTATCGTCCAAAAATAGACTGAAGTAAGGCTGCCAAGAGGACTTGAAAGCGGGGCAGCATTGCAGGAAACCGATTTCAGGAGGTAGACTGGAATTGCATTGAAAGCATAGGAAAAGAGGCAGAACGTCCACAATGATGCACTTGGCCAAAAAGGGCGTATGCGTTTTTTCCTGAATATATTCAGGAAAAAACGCATACGCCCTTTTTGGCCAACCCAGCAAGCTTGCAAAGGAAATCTGCACTACAATGAAGTCTCACTTCCCCCCGGTCAAAAGGGCCATCTGAAAAAAGTGTAAAATCCAGAAAGACAGGACAGGCCATGGAGAACTGGGAGTCTTGTTATGCTGATGGGCGGGATGTAAATTGCCAACAACCACTGGGGAGAAGTGTATGGTGTTTCCTGAAACATCTAAAAAACAAAGCAACAGAGCCTAGGGCACTTCCACTTATGGTCCTATAGCTTAGGGAATTTAAAATCAAAAAGACACAGCCACCCCAAAGTTTGGAAAAGCTCTGTTTACAAGAACCTCGTTTACAGTACAAGTTCAACATCGCAGAAAGTGAAAAATGGATAAAGAAGTTGTGGTATTTACTTACAAAGCAATATCACTCAGCAATGAAATCTGTGTCATCAGGCCCTTAGCAGCACAATGAGTGGATTCAGGTATGATGATTCTAACTGAAATAAGTCACACAGAAAAAGAAACATCATAAGATATCAGTAATACACGGAATGTAAACTTGGCTACACAGGAACTGAATTACAGAACAGAACAGGGTCTCAAATTTAGAAAACCAACTTATTCTTGCTTAAGGGTAAAGGAGAGTTGGGGTGCTGCATAAAACCAGAGATTGAAATGAGCACAGATAAAGTTCCTTAAGCCAAATATGGAATAGACAAGAGCTACTCCTTGCTCAACGAAATGGACTCAACACCCCATATTAAACGCCTAAGAATGTACCTGACTAGTAAGTATCTTAAAACCTATGGATTGCTATGTCTCCGAAAGAGAATCAAGCATGTGTACAGGGGCATAAACGCAGCAGTGATAGGATTGGAGAGGTTCGGTGAGCAAATGAAGACCCTTTGAAGTCATATTGCATGGTACCCATTCCACGGGTTTCAACTACCCAGGTTTAAGGTATTCTTCCTTCAGCTAAAACATGCATGTGGAACCTAGAGTATGATCAACCATGTGATCGGGAGACGTGTTCAAATATGTCTCAGTTTTCGTACCCTGGTACTCGGGTGCAACATTCTAGACACTTTACTAACACTCTCCCGACTTGGAGAGTCAGTCCCTTTAACCTCCTGTTTGGCCCAGTTTGCAATTTCTGCGGAAGATGAACAGGAATAGCGAGAACCAATGAGAGGCTAGCTGGAGGTGTCTGAACGGGCAAATTTAACTCTCATTTCCCACCAGGAAGAGGAATTAACCAAAGGCTCAGCGTGCCGTGCCGGAACCAGATTAGGGCCTGAAGCCATCCTGCGGTGTTGCGGCCAGGTCACAAGAAAGCGAGTTGAAGAAAGGAGCTCAGGGGCACTGTAATTCACAAACCTGCAGAGTTATAAATGACAGCTATCGTCCAAAAATAGACTGAAGTAAGGCTGCCAAGAGGACTTGAAAGCAGGGCAGAATTGCAGGAAACCGATTTCAGGAGGTAGACTGGAATTGCATTGAAAGCACAGGAAAAGAGGCCGAACGTCCACAATGATGCACTTGGCCAAAAAGAGCGTATGCGTTTTTTCCTGAATATATTCAGGAAAAAACGCATACGCCCTTTTTGGCCAACCAAGCAAGCTTGCAAAGGAAATCTGCACTACAATGAAGTCTCACTTCTCCCCGGTCAAAAGGGCCATCTGAAAAAAGTGTAAAATCCAGAAAGGCAGGACAGGCCATGGAGAACTGGGAGCCTTGTTATGCTGATGGGCGGGATGTAAATTGCCAACAGACACTCGGGAGAAGTGTATGGTGTTTCCTGAAACATCTAAAAAACAAAGCAACAGAACCTAGGGCACTTCCACTTATGGTCCTATAGCTTAGGGAAATTAAAATCAAAAAGACACAGCCACCCCAAAGTTTGGAACGGCTCTGTTTACAAGAACCTCGTTTACAGTACAAGTTCAACATCGCAGAAAGTGAAAAATGGATAAAGAAGTTGTGGTATTTACTTACAAAGCAATATCACTCAGCAATGAAATCTGTGTCATCAGGCCCTTAGCAGCACAATGAGTGGATTCAGGTATGATGATTCTAACTGAAATAAGTCACACAGAAAAAGAAACATCATAAGATATCAGTAATACACGGAATGTAAACTTGGCTACACAGGAACTGAATTACAGAACAGAACAGGGTCTCAAATTTAGAAAACCAACTTATGCTTGCTTAAGGGGAAAGGTGAGTTGGGGTGCTGCATAAAACCAGAGATTGAAATGAGCACAGATAAAGTTCCTTAAGCCAAATATTGAATAGACAAGAGCTATTCCTTGCTCAACGAAATGGACTCAACACCCCATATTAAACGCCTAAGAATGTTCCTGACTATTAAGTATCTTAAAACCTATGGATTGCTATGTCTCCGAAAGAGAATCAAGCATGTGTACAGGGGCATAAACGCAGCAGTGATAGGATTGGAGAGGTTCGTGAGCAAATGAAGACCCTTTGAAGTCATATTGCATGGTACCCATTCCACGGGTTTCAACTACCCAGGTTTAAGGTATTCTTCCTTCAGCTAAAACATGCATGTGGAACCAAGAGTATGATCATCCGTGTGAACGGGAGACGTGTTCAAATATGTCTCAGTTTTCGTACCCTGGTACTCGGGTGCAACATTCCAGACGCTTTACTAACACTCTCCCGACTTGGAGAGTCAGTGCCTTTAACCTCCTGTTTGGCCCAGTTTGCAATTTCTGCGGAAGATGAACAGGAATAGCGAGAACCAATGAGAGACTAGCTGGAGGTGTCTGGACGGGCAAATTTAACTCTCATTTCCCACCAGGAAGAGGAAATAACCAAAGGCTCAGCGTGCCGTGCCGGAACCAGATAAGGGCCTGAAGCCATCCTGCGGTGTTGCGGCCAGCTCACAAGAAAGCGAGTTGAAGAAAGGAGCTCAGGGGCACTGTAATTCACAAACCTGCAGAGTTAGAAATGACAGCTATCGTCCAAAAATATACTGAAGTAAGGCTGCCAAGAGGACTTGAAAGCGGGGCAGAATTGCAGGAAACCGATTTCAGTAGGTAGACTGGAATTGCATTGAAAGCATAGGAAAAGAGGCAGAACGTCCACAATGATGCACTTGGCCAAAAAGGGCGTATGCGTTTTTTCCTGAACATATTCAGGAAAAAACGCATACGCCCTTTTTGGCCAACCAAGCAAACTTGCAAAGGAAATCTGCACTACAATGAAGTCTCACTTCCCTCTGGTCAAAAGGGCCATCTGAAAAAAGCGTAAAATCCAGAAAGGCAGGACAGGCCATGGAGAACTGGGAGCCTTGTTATGCTGATGGGCGGGATGTAAATTGCCAACAGACACTTGGGAGAAGTGTATGGTGTTTCCTGAAACATCTAAAAAACAAAGCAACAGAGCCTAGGGCACTTCCACTTATGGTCCTATAGCTTAGGGAAATTAAAATCAAAAAGACACAGCCACCCCAAAGTTTAGAACGGCTCTGTTTACAACAACCTCGTTTACAGTACAAGTTCAACATCGCAGAAAGTGAAAAATGGATAAAGAAGTTGTGGTATTTACTTACAAAGCAATATCACTCAGCAATGAAATCTGTGTCATCAGGCCCTTAGCAGCACAATGAGTGGATTCAGGTATGATGATTCTAACTGAAGTAAGTCACACAGAAAAAGAAACATCATAAGATATCAGTAATACACGGAATGTAAACTTGGCTACACAGGAACTGAATTACAGAACAGAACAGGGTCTCAAATTTAGAAAACCAACTTATGCTTGCTTAAGGGTAAAGGTGAGTTGGGGTGCTGCATAAAACCAGAGATTGAAATGAGCACAGATAAAGTTCCTTAAGCCAAATATGGAATAGACAAGAGCTACTCCTTGCTCAACGAAATGGACTCAACACCGCATATTAAACGCCTAAGAATGTACCTGACTAGTAAGTATCTTAAAACCTATGGATTGCTATGTCTCCGAAGGGGAATCAAGCATGTGTACAGGGGCATAAACGCAGCAGTGATAGGATTGGAGAGGTTCGGTGAGCAAATGAAGACCCTTTGAAGTCATATTGCACGGTACCCATTCCACGGGTTTCAACTACCCAGGTTTAAGGTATTCTTCCTTCAGCTAAAACATGCATGTGGAACCAAGAGTATGATCATCCGTGTGAACGGGAGACGTGTTCAAATATGTCTCAGTTTTCGTACCCTGGTACTCGGGTGCAACATTCCAGACGCTTTACTAACACTCTCCCGACTTGGAGAGTCAGTCCCTTTAACCTCCTGTTTGGCCCAGTTTGCAATTTCTGCGGAAGATGAACAGGAATAGCGAGAACCAATGAGAGACTAGCTGGAGGTGTCTGGACGGGCAAATTTAACTCTCATTTCCCACCAGGAAGAGGAAATAACCAAAGGCTCAGCGTGCCATGCCGGAACCAGATTAGGGCCTGTAACCATCCTGCGGTGTTGCGGCCAGCTCACAAGAAAGCGAGTTGAAGAAAGGAGCTCAGGGGCACTGTAATTCACAAACCTGCAGAGTTATAAATGACAGCTATCGTCCAAAAATAGACTGAAGTAAGGCTGCCAAGAGGACTTGAAAGCGGGGCAGCATTGCAGGAAACCGATTTCAGGAGGTAGACTGGAATTGCATTGAAAGCATAGGAAAAGAGGCAGAACGTCCACAATGATGCACTTGGCCAAAAAGGGCGTATGCGTTTTTTCCTGAATATATTCAGGAAAAAACGCATACGCCCTTTTTGGCCAACCCAGCAAGCTTGCAAAGTAAATCTGCACTACAATGAAGTCTCACTTCCCCCCGGTCAAAAGGGCCATCTGAAAAAAGTGTAAAATCCAGAAAGACAGGACAGGCCATGGAGAACTGGGAGCCTTGTTATGCTGATGGGCGGGATGTAAATTGCCAACAACCACTGGGGAGAAGTGTATGGTGTTTCCTGAAACATCTAAAAAACAAAGCAACAGAGCCTAGGGCACTTCCATTTATGGTCCTATAGCTTAGGGAATTTAAAATCAAAAAGACACAGCCACCCCAAAGTTTGGAAAAGCTCTGTTTACAAGAACCTCGTTTACAGTACAAGTTCAACATCGCAGAAAGTGAAAAATGGAGAAAGAAGTTGTGGTATTTACTTACAAAGCAATATCACTCAGCAATGAAATCTGTGTCATCAGGCCCTTAGCAGCACAATGAGTGGATTCAGGTATGATGATTCTAACTGAAATAAGTCACACAGAAAAAGAAACATCATAAGATATCAGTAATACACGGAATGTAAACTTGGCTACACAGGAACTGAATTACAGAACAGAACAGGGTCTCAAATTTAGAAAACCAACTTATTCTTGCTTAAGGGTAAAGGAGAGTTGGGGTGCTGCATAAAACCAGAGATTGAAATGAGCACAGATAAAGTTCCTTAAGCCAAATATGGAATAGACAAGAGCTACTCCTTGCTCAACGAAATGGACTCAACACCCCATATTAAACGCCTAAGAATGTACCTGACTAGTAAGTATCTTAAAACCTATGGATTGCTATGTCTCCGAAAGAGAATCAAGCATGTGTACAGGGGCATAAACGCAGCAGTGATAGGATTGGAGAGGTTCGGTGAGCAAATGAAGACCCTTTGAAGTCATATTGCATGGTACCCATTCCACGGGTTTCAACTACCCAGGTTTAAGTTATTCTTCCTTCAGCTAAAACATGCATGTGGAACCTAGAGTATGATCAACCATGTGATCGGGAGACGTGTTCAAATATGTCTCAGTTTTCGTACCCTGGTACTCGGGTGCAACATTCCAGACACTTTACTAACACTCTCCCGACTTGGAGAGTCAGTCCCTTTAACCTCCTGTTTGGCCCAGTTTGCAATTTCTGCGGAAGATGAACAGGAATAGCGAGAACCAATGAGAGGCTAGCTGGAGGTGTCTGAACGGGCAAATTTAACTCTCATTTCCCACCAGGAAGAGGAATTAACCAAAGGCTCAGCGTGCCGTGCCGGAACCAGATTAGGGCCTGAAGCCATCCTGCGGTGTTGCGGCCAGCTCTAAAGAAACCGAGTTGAAGAAAGGAGCGCAGGGGCACTGTAATTCACAAACCTGCAGAGTTATAAATGACAGCTATCGTCCAAAAATAGACTGAAGTAAGGCTGCCAAGAGGACTTGAAAGCGGGGCAGAATTGCAGGAAACCGATTTCAGGAGGTAGACTGGAATTGCATTGAAAGCATAGGAAAAGAGGCAGAACGTCCACAATGATGCACTTGGCCAAAAAGGGCGTATGCGTTTTTTCCTGAATATATTCAGGAAAAAACGCATACGCCCTTTTTGGCCAACCAAGCAAGCTTGCAAAGGAAATCTGCACTACAATGAAGTCTCACTTCTCCCCGGTCAAAAGGGCCATCTGAAAAAAGTGTAAAATCCAGAAAGGCAGGACAGGCCATGGAGAACTGGGAGCCTTGTTATGCTGATGGGCGGGATGTAAATTGCCAACAACCACTCGGGAGAAGTGTATGGTGTTTCCTGAAACATCTAAAAAACAAAGCAACAGAACCTAGGGCACTTCCACTTATGGTCCTATAGCTTAGGGAAATTAAAATCAAAAAGACACAGCCACCCCAAAGTTTGGAACGGCTCTGTTTACAAGAACCTCGTTTACAGTACAAGTTCAACATCGCAGAAAGTGAAAAATGGATAAAGAAGTTGTGGTATTTACTTACAAAGCAATATCACTCAGCAATGAAATCTGTGTCATCAGGCCCTTAGCAGCACAATGAGTGGATTCAGGTATGATGATTCTAACTGAAATAAGTCACACAGAAAAAGAAACATCATAAGATATCAGTAATACACGGAATGTAAACTTGGCTACACAGGAACTGAATTACAGAACAGAACAGGGTCTCAAATTTAGAAAACCAACTTATGCTTGCTTAAGGGGAAAGGTGAGTTGGGGTGCTGCATAAAACCAGAGATTGAAATGAGCACAGATAAAGTTCCTTAAGCCAAATATTGAACAGACAAGAGCTATTCCTTGCTCAACGAAATGGACTCAACACCCCATATTAAACGCCTAAGAATGTTCCTGACTAGTAAGTATCTTAAAACCTATGGATTGCTATGTCTCCGAAAGAGAATCAAGCATGTGTACAGGGGCATAAACGCAGCAGTGATAGGATTGGAGAGGTTCGTGAGCAAATGAAGACCCTTTGAAGTCATATTGCATGGTACCCATTCCACGGGTTTCAACTACCCAGGTTTAAGGTATTCTTCCTTCAGCTAAAACATGCATGTGGAACCAAGAGTATGATCATCCGTGTGAACGGGAGACGTGTTCAAATATGTCTCAGTTTTCGTACCCTGGTACTCGGGTGCAACATTCCAGACGCTTTACTAACACTCTCCCGACTTGGAGAGTCAGCGCCTTTAACCTCCTGTTTGGCCCAGTTTGCAATTTCTGCGGAAGATGAACAGGAATAGCGAGAACCAATGAGAGACTAGCTGGAGGTGTCTGGACGGGCAAATTTAACTCTCATTTCCCACCAGGAAGAGGAAATAACCAAAGGCTCAGCGTGCCGTGCCGGAACCAGATAAGGGCCTGAAGCCATCCTGCGGTGTTGCGGCCAGCTCACAAGAAAGCGAGTTGAAGAAAGGAGCTCAGGGGCACTGTAATTCACAAACCTGCAGAGTTAGAAATGACAGCTATCGTCCAAAAATATACTGAAGTAAGGCTGCCAAGAGGACTTGAAAGCGGGGCATAATTGCAGGAAACCGATTTCAGGAGGTAGACTGGAATTGCATTGAAAGCATAGGAAAAGAGGCAGAACGTCCACAATGATGCACTTGGCCAAAAAGGGCGTATGCGTTTTTTCCTGAACATATTCAGGAAAAAACGCATATGCCTTTTTTGGCCAACCAAGCAAACTTGCAAAGGAAATCTGCACTACAATGAAGTCTCACTTCCCTCTGGTCAAAAGGGCCATCTGAGAAAAGCGTAAAATCCAGAAAGGCAGGACAGGCCATGGAGAACTGGGAGCCTTGTTATGCTGATGGGCGGGATGTAAATTGCCAACAGACACTTGGGAGAAGTGTATGGTGTTTCCTGAAACATCTAAAAAACAAAGCAACAGAGCCTAGGGCACTTCCACTTATGGTCCTATAGCTTAGGGAAATTAAAATCAAAAAGACACAGCCACCCCAAAGTTTAGAACGGCTCTGTTTACAACAACCTCGTTTACAGTACAAGTTCAACATCGCAGAAAGTGAAAAATGGATAAAGAAGTTGTGGTATTTACTTACAAAGCAATATCACTCAGCAATGAAATCTGTGTCATCAGGCCCTTAGCAGCACAATGAGTGGATTCAGGTATGATGATTCTAACTGAAGTAAGTCACACAGAAAAAGAAACATCATAAGATATCAGTAATACACGGAATGTAAACTTGGCTACACAGGAACTGAATTACAGAACAGAACAGGGTCTCAAATTTAGAAAACCAACTTATGCTTGCTTAAGGGTAAAGGTGAGTTGGGGTGCTGCATAAAACCAGAGATTGAAATGAGCACAGATAAAGTTCCTTAAGCCAAATATGGAATAGACAAGAGCTACTCCTTGCTCAACGAAATGGACTCAACACCGCATATTAAACGCCTAAGAATGTACCTGACTAGTAAGTATCTTAAAACCTATGGATTGCTATGTCCCCGAAGGGGAATCAAGCATGTGTACAGGGGCATAAACGCAGCAGTGATAGGATTGGAGAGGTTCGGTGAGCAAATGAAGACCCTTTGAAGTCATATTGCATGGTACCCATTCCACGGGTTTCAACTACCCAGGTTTTAGGTATTCTTCCTTCAGCTAAAACATGCATGTGGAACCCAGAGTATGATCAACCATGTGATCGGGAGACGTGTTCAAATATGTCTCAGTTTTCGTACCCTGGTACTCGGGTGCAACATTCCAGACGCTTTACTAACACTCTCCCGACTTGGAGAGTCAGTCCCTTTAACCTCCTGTTTGGCCCAGTTTGCAATTTCTGCGGAAGATGAACAGGAATAGCGAGAACCAATGAGAGACTAGCTGGAGGTGTCTGGACGGGCAAATTTAACTCTCATTTCCCACCAGGAAGAGGAATTAACCAAAGGCTCAGCGTGCCGTGCCGGAACCAGATTAGGGCCTGAAGCCATCCTGCGGTGTTGCGGCCAGCTCACAAGAAAGCGAGTTGAAGAAAGGAGCTCAGGGGCACTGTAATTCACAAACCTGCAGAGTTATAAATGACAGCTATCGTCCAAAAATAGACTGAAGTAAGGCTGCCAAGAGGACTTGAAAGCGGGGCAGCATTGCAGGAAACCGATTTCAGGAGGTAGACTGGAATTGCATTGAAAGCATAGGAAAAGAGGCAGAACGTCCACAATGATGCACTTGGCCAAAAAGGGCGTATGCGTTTTTTCCTGAATATATTCAGGAAAAAACGCATACGCCCTTTTTGGCCAACCCAGCAAGCTTGCAAAGGAAATCTGCACTACAATGAAGTCTCACTTCCCCCCGGTCAAAAGGGCCATCTGAAAAAAGTGTAAAATCCAGAAAGACAGGACAGGCCATGGAGAACTGGGAGTCTTGTTATGCTGATGGGCGGGATGTAAATTGCCAACAACCACTGGGGAGAAGTGTATGGTGTTTCCTGAAACATCTAAAAAACAAAGCAACAGAGCCTAGGGCACTTCCACTTATGGTCCTATAGCTTAGGGAATTTAAAATCAAAAAGACACAGCCACCCCAAAGTTTGGAAAAGCTCTGTTTACAAGAACCTCGTTTACAGTACAAGTTCAACATCGCAGAAAGTGAAAAATGGATAAAGAAGTTGTGGTATTTACTTACAAAGCAATATCACTCAGCAATGAAATCTGTGTCATCAGGCCCTTAGCAGCACAATGAGTGGATTCAGGTATGATGATTCTAACTGAAATAAGTCACACAGAAAAAGAAACATCATAAGATATCAGTAATACACGGAATGTAAACTTGGCTACACAGGAACTGAATTACAGAACAGAACAGGGTCTCAAATTTAGAAAACCAACTTATTCTTGCTTAAGGGTAAAGGAGAGTTGGGGTGCTGCATAAAACCAGAGATTGAAATGAGCACAGATAAAGTTCCTTAAGCCAAATATGGAATAGACAAGAGCTACTCCTTGCTCAACGAAATGGACTCAACACCCCATATTAAACGCCTAAGAATGTACCTGACTAGTAAGTATCTTAAAACCTATGGATTGCTATGTCTCTGAAAGAGAATCAAGCATGTGTACAGGGGCATAAACGCAGCAGTGATAGGATTGGAGAGGTTCGGTGAGCAAATGAAGACCCTTTGAAGTCATATTGCATGGTACCCATTCCACGGGTTTCAACTACCCAGGTTTAAGGTATTCTTCCTTCAGCTAAAACATGCATGTGGAACCTAGAGTATGATCAACCATGTGATCGGGAGACGTGTTCAAATATGTCTCAGTTTTCGTACCCTGGTACTCGGGTGCAACATTCTAGACACTTTACTAACACTCTCCCGACTTGGAGAGTCAGTCCCTTTAACCTCCTGTTTGGCCCAGTTTGCAATTTCTGCGGAAGATGAACAGGAATAGCGAGAACCAATGAGAGGCTAGCTGGAGGTGTCTGAACGGGCAAATTTAACTCTCATTTCCCACCAGGAAGAGGAATTAACCAAAGGCTCAGCGTGCCGTGCCGGAACCAGATTAGGGCCTGAAGCCATCCTGCGGTGTTGCGGCCAGGTCACAAGAAAGCGAGTTGAAGAAAGGAGCTCAGGGGCACTGTAATTCACAAACCTGCAGAGTTATAAATGACAGCTATCGTCCAAAAATAGACTGAAGTAAGGCTGCCAAGAGGACTTGAAAGCAGGGCAGAATTGCAGGAAACCGATTTCAGGAGGTAGACTGGAATTGCATTGAAAGCATAGGAAAAGAGGCCGAACGTCCACAATGATGCACTTGGCCAAAAAGAGCGTATGCGTTTTTTCCTGAATATATTCAGGAAAAAACGCATACGCCCTTTTTGGCCAACCAAGCAAGCTTGCAAAGGAAATCTGCACTACAATGAAGTCTCACTTCTCCCCGGTCAAAAGGGCCATCTGAAAAAAGTGTAAAATCCAGAAAGGCAGGACAGGCCATGGAGAACTGGGAGCCTTGTTATGCTGATGGGCGGGATGTAAATTGCCAACAGACACTCGGGAGAAGTGTATGGTGTTTCCTGAAACATCTAAAAAACAAAGCAACAGAACCTAGGGCACTTCCACTTATGGTCCTATAGCTTAGGGAAATTAAAATCAAAAAGACACAGCCACCCCAAAGTTTGGAACGGCTCTGTTTACAAGAACCTCGTTTACAGTACAAGTTCAACATCGCAGAAAGTGAAAAATGGATAAAGAAGTTGTGGTATTTACTTACAAAGCAATATCACTCAGCAATGAAATCTGTGTCATCAGGCCCTTAGCAGCACAATGAGTGGATTCAGGTATGATGATTCTAACTGAAATAAGTCACACAGAAAAAGAAACATCATAAGATATCAGTAATACACGGAATGTAAACTTGGCTACACAGGAACTGAATTACAGAACAGAACAGGGTCTCAAATTTAGAAAACCAACTTATGCTTGCTTAAGGGGAAAGGTGAGTTGGGGTGCTGCATAAAACCAGAGATTGAAATGAGCACAGATAAAGTTCCTTAAGCCAAATATTGAATAGACAAGAGCTATTCCTTGCTCAACGAAATGGACTCAACACCCCATATTAAACGCCTAAGAATGTTCCTGACTATTAAGTATCTTAAAACCTATGGATTGCTATGTCTCCGAAAGAGAATCAAGCATGTGTACAGGGGCATAAACGCAGCAGTGATAGGATTGGAGAGGTTCGTGAGCAAATGAAGACCCTTTGAAGTCATATTGCATGGTACCCATTCCACGGGTTTCAACTACCCAGGTTTAAGGTATTCTTCCTTCAGCTAAAACATGCATGTGGAACCAAGAGTATGATCATCCGTGTGAACGGGAGACGTGTTCAAATATGTCTCAGTTTTCGTACCCTGGTACTCGGGTGCAACATTCCAGACGCTTTACTAACACTCTCCCGACTTGGAGAGTCAGTGCCTTTAACCTCCTGTTTGGCCCAGTTTGCAATTTCTGCGGAAGATGAACAGGAATAGCGAGAACCAATGAGAGACTAGCTGGAGGTGTCTGGACGGGCAAATTTAACTCTCATTTCCCACCAGGAAGAGGAAATAACCAAAGGCTCAGCGTGCCGTGCCGGAACCAGATAAGGGCCTGAAGCCATCCTGCGGTGTTGCGGCCAGCTCACAAGAAAGCGAGTTGAAGAAAGGAGCTCAGGGGCACTGTAATTCACAAACCTGCAGAGTTAGAAATGACAGCTATCGTCCAAAAATATACTGAAGTAAGGCTGCCAAGAGGACTTGAAAGCGGGGCAGAATTGCAGGAAACCGATTTCAGTAGGTAGACTGGAATTGCATTGAAAGCATAGGAAAAGAGGCAGAACGTCCACAATGATGCACTTGGCCAAAAAGGGCGTATGCGTTTTTTCCTGAACATATTCAGGAAAAAACGCATACGCCCTTTTTGGCCAACCAAGCAAACTTGCAAAGGAAATCTGCACTACAATGAAGTCTCACTTCCCTCTGGTCAAAAGGGCCATCTGAAAAAAGTGTAAAATCCAGAAAGGCAGGACAGGCCATGGAGAACTGGGAGCCTTGTTATGCTGATGGGCGGGATGTAAATTGCCAACAGACACTTGGGAGAAGTGTATGGTGTTTCCTGAAACATCTAAAAAACAAAGCAACAGAGCCTAGGGCACTTCCACTTATGGTCCTATAGCTTAGGGAAATTAAAATCAAAAAGACACAGCCACCCCAAAGTTTAGAACGGCTCTGTTTACAACAACCTCGTTTACAGTACAAGTTCAACATTGCAGAAAGTGAAAAATGGATAAAGAAGTTGTGGTATTTACTTACAAAGCAATATCACTCAGCAATGAAATCTGTGTCATCAGGCCCTTAGCAGCACAATGAGTGGATTCAGGTATGATGATTCTAACTGAAGTAAGTCACACAGAAAAAGAAACATCATAAGATATCAGTAATACACGGAATGTAAACTTGGCTACACAGGAACTGAATTACAGAACAGAACAGGGTCTCAAATTTAGAAAACCAACTTATGCTTGCTTAAGGGTAAAGGTGAGTTGGGGTGCTGCATAAAACCAGAGATTGAAATGAGCACAGATAAAGTTCCTTAAGCCAAATATGGAATAGACAAGAGCTACTCCTTGCTCAACGAAATGGACTCAACACCGCATATTAAACGCCTAAGAATGTACCTGACTAGTAAGTATCTTAAAACCTATGGATTGCTATGTCTCCGAAGGGGAATCAAGCATGTGTACAGGGGCATAAACGCAGCAGTGATAGGATTGGAGAGGTTCGGTGAGCAAATGAAGACCCTTTGAAGTCATATTGCATGGTACCCATTCCACGGGTTTCAACTACCCAGGTTTTAGGTATTCTTCCTTCAGCTAAAACATGCATGTGGAACCAAGAGTATGATCAACCATGTGATCGGGAGACGTGTTCAAATATGTCTCAGTTTTCGTACCCTGGTACTCGGGTGCAACATTCCAGACGCTTTACTAACACTCTCCCGACTTGGAGAGTCAGTCCCTTTAACCTCCTGTTTGGCCCAGTTTGCAATTTCTGCGGAAGATGAACAGGAATAGCGAGAACCAATGAGAGACTAGCTGGAGGTGTCTGGACGGGCAAATTTAACTCTCATTTCCCACCAGGAAGAGGAATTAACCAAAGGCTCAGCGTGCCGTGCCGGAACCAGATTAGGGCCTGAAGCCATCCTGCGGTGTTGCGGCCAGCTCACAAGAAAGCGAGTTGAAGAAAGGAGCTCAGGGGCACTGTAATTCACAAACCTGCAGAGTTATAAATGACAGCTATCGTCCAAAAATAGACTGAAGTAAGGCTGCCAAGAGGACTTGAAAGCGGGGCAGCATTGCAGGAAACCGATTTCAGGAGGTAGACTGGAATTGCATTGAAAGCATAGGAAAAGAGGCAGAACGTCCACAATGATGCACTTGGCCAAAAAGGGCGTATGCGTTTTTTCCTGAATATATTCAGGAAAAAACGCATACGCCCTTTTTGGCCAACCAAGCAAGCTTGCAAAGGAAATCTGCACTACAATGAAGTCTCACTTCCCCCTGGTCAAAAGGGCCATCTGAAAAAAGTGTAAAATCCAGAAAGACAGGACAGGCCATGGAGAACTGGGAGCCTTGTTATGCTGATGGGCGGGATGTAAATTGCCAACAACCACTGGGGAGAAGTGTATGGTGTTTCCTGAAACATCTAAAAAACAAAGCAACAGAGCCTAGGGCACTTCCACTTATGGTCCTATAGCTTAGGGAATTTAAAATCAAAAAGACACAGCCACCCCAAAGTTTGGAAAAGCTCTGTTTACAAGAACCTCGTTTACAGTACAAGTTCAACATCGCAGAAAGTGAAAAATGGAGAAAGAAGTTGTGGTATTTACTTACAAAGCAATATCACTCAGCAATGAAATCTGTGTCATCAGGCCCTTAGCAGCACAATGAGTGGATTCAGGTATGATGATTCTAACTGAAATAAGTCACACAGAAAAAGAAACATCATAAGATATCAGTAATACACGGAATGTAAACTTGGCTACACAGGAACTGAATTACAGAACAGAACAGGGTCTCAAATTTAGAAAACCAACTTATTCTTGCTTAAGGGTAAAGGAGAGTTGGGGTGCTGCATAAAACCAGAGATTGAAATGAGCACAGATAAAGTTCCTTAAGCCAAATATGGAATAGACAAGAGCTACTCCTTGCTCAACGAAATGGACTCAACACCCCATATTAAACGCCTAAGAATGTACCTGACTAGTAAGTATCTTAAAACCTATGGATTGCTATGTCTCCGAAAGAGAATCAAGCATGTGTACAGGGGCATAAACGCAGCAGTGATAGGATTGGAGAGGTTCGGTGAGCAAATGAAGACCCTTTGAAGTCATATTGCATGGTACCCATTCCACGGGTTTCAACTACCCAGGTTTAAGGTATTCTTCCTTCAGCTAAAACATGCATGTGGAACCTAGAGTATGATCAACCATGTGATCGGGAGACGTGTTCAAATATGTCTCAGTTTTCGTACCCTGGTACTCGGGTGCAACATTCCAGACACTTTACTAACACTCTCCCGACTTGGAGAGTCAGTCCCTTTAACCTCCTGTTTGGCCCAGTTTGCAATTTCTGCGGAAGATGAACAGGAATAGCGAGAACCAATGAGAGGCTAGCTGGAGGTGTCTGAACGGGCAAATTTAACTCTCATTTCCCACCAGGAAGAGGAATTAACCAAAGGCTCAGCGTGCCGTGCCGGAACCAGATTAGGGCCTGAAGCCATCCTGCGGTGTTGCGGCCAGGTCACAAGAAAGCGAGTTGAAGAAAGGAGCTCAGGGGCACTGTAATTCACAAACCTGCAGAGTTAGAAATGACAGCTATCGTCCAAAAATAGACTGAAGTAAGGCTGCCAAGAGGACTTGAAAGCGGGGCAGAATTGCAGGAAACCGATTTCAGTAGGTAGACTGGAATTGCATTGAAAGCATAGGAAAAGAGGCAGAACGTCCACAATGATGCACTTGGCCAAAAAGGGCGTATGCGTTTTTTCCTGAACATATTCAGGAAAAAACGCATACGCCCTTTTTGGCCAACCAAGCAAACTTGCAAAGGAAATCTGCACTACAATGAAGTCTCACTTCCCTCTGGTCAAAAGGGCCATCTGAAAAAAGCGTAAAATCCAGAAAGGCAGGACAGGCCATGGAGAACTGGGAGCCTTGTTATGCTGATGGGCGGGATGTAAATTGCCAACAGACACTTGGGAGAAGTGTATGGTGTTTCCTGAAACATCTAAAAAACAAAGCAACAGAGCCTAGGGCACTTCCACTTATGGTCCTATAGCTTAGGGAAATTAAAATCAAAAAGACACAGCCACCCCAAAGTTTAGAACGGCTCTGTTTACAACAACCTCGTTTACAGTACAAGTTCAACATCGCAGAAAGTGAAAAATGGATAAAGAAGTTGTGGTATTTACTTACAAAGCAATATCACTCAGCAATGAAATCTGTGTCATCAGGCCCTTAGCAGCACAATGAGTGGATTCAGGTATGATGATTCTAACTGAAGTAAGTCACACAGAAAAAGAAACATCATAAGATATCAGTAATACACGGAATGTAAACTTGGCTACACAGGAACTGAATTACAGAACAGAACAGGGTCTCAAATTTAGAAAACCAACTTATGCTTGCTTAAGGGTAAAGGTGAGTTGGGGTGCTGCATAAAACCAGAGATTGAAATGAGCACAGATAAAGTTCCTTAAGCCAAATATGGAATAGACAAGAGCTACTCCTTGCTCAACGAAATGGACTCAACACCGCATATTAAACGCCTAAGAATGTACCTGACTAGTAAGTATCTTAAAACCTATGGATTGCTATGTCTCCGAAGGGGAATCAAGCATGTGTACAGGGGCATAAACGCAGCAGTGATAGGATTGGAGAGGTTCGGTGAGCTAATGAAGACCCTTTGAAGTCATATTGCATGGTACCCATTCCACGGGTTTCAACTACCCAGGTTTTAGGTATTCTTCCTTCAGCTAAAACATGCATGTGGAACCAAGAGTATGATCAACCATGTGATCGGGAGACGTGTTCAAATATGTCTCAGTTTTCGTACCCTGGTACTCGGGTGCAACATTCCAGACGCTTTACTAACACTCTCCCGACTTGGAGAGTCAGTCCCTTTAACCTCCTGTTTGGCCCAGTTTGCAATTTCTGCGGAAGATGAACAGGAATAGCGAGAACCAATGAGAGACTAGCTGGAGGTGTCTGGACGGGCAAATTTAACTCTCATTTCCCACCAGGAAGAGGAATTAACCAAAGGCTCAGCGTGCCGTGCCGGAACCAGATTAGGGCCTGAAGCCATCCTGCGGTGTTGCGGCCAGCTCACAAGAAAGCGAGTTGAAGAAAGGAGCTCAGGGGCACTGTAATTCACAAACCTGCAGAGTTATAAATGACAGCTATCGTCCAAAAATAGACTGAAGTAAGGCTGCCAAGAGGACTTGAAAGCGGGGCAGCATTGCAGGAAACCGATTTCAGGAGGTAGACTGGAATTGCATTGAAAGCATAGGAAAAGAGGCAGAACGTCCACAATGATGCACTTGGCCAAAAAGGGCGTATGCGTTTTTTCCTGAATATATTCAGGAAAAAACGCATACGCCCTTTTTGGCCAACCCAGCAAGCTTGCAAAGGAAATCTGCACTACAATGAAGTCTCACTTCCCCCTGGTCAAAAGGGCCATCTGAAAAAAGTGTAAAATCCAGAAAGACAGGACAGGCCATGGAGAACTGGGAGCCTTGTTATGCTGATGGGCGGGATGTAAATTGCCAACAACCACTGGGGAGAAGTGTATGGTGTTTCCTGAAACATCTAAAAAACAAAGCAACAGAGCCTAGGGCACTTCCACTTATGGTCCTATAGCTTAGGGAATTTAAAATCAAAAAGACACAGCCACCCCAAAGTTTGGAAAAGCTCTGTTTACAAGAACCTCGTTTACAGTACAAGTTCAACATCGCAGAAAGTGAAAAATGGAGAAAGAAGTTGTGGTATTTACTTACAAAGCAATATCACTCAGCAATGAAATCTGTGTCATCAGGCCCTTAGCAGCACAATGAGTGGATTCAGGTATGATGATTCTAACTGAAATAAGTCACACAGAAAAAGAAACATCATAAGATATCAGTAATACACGGAATGTAAACTTGGCTACACAGGAACTGAATTACAGAACAGAACAGGGTCTCAAATTTAGAAAACCAACTTATTCTTGCTTAAGGGTAAAGGAGAGTTGGGGTGCTGCATAAAACCAGAGATTGAAATGAGCACAGATAAAGTTCCTTAAGCCAAATATGGAATAGACAAGAGCTACTCCTTGCTCAACGAAATGGACTCAACACCCCATATTAAACGCCTAAGAATGTACCTGACTAGTAAGTATCTTAAAACCTATGGATTGCTATGTCTCCGAAAGAGAATCAAGCATGTGTACAGGGGCATAAACGCAGCAGTGATAGGATTGGAGAGGTTCGGTGAGCAAATGAAGACCCTTTGAAGTCATATTGCATGGTACCCATTCCACGGGTTTCAACTACCCAGGTTTAAGGTATTCTTCCTTCAGCTAAAACATGCATGTGGAACCTAGAGTATGATCAACCATGTGATCGGGAGACGTGTTCAAATATGTCTCAGTTTTCGTACACTGGTACTCGGGTGCAACATTCCAGACACTTTACTAACACTCTCCCGACTTGGAGAGTCAGTCCCTTTAACCTCCTGTTTGGCCCAGTTTGCAATTTCTGCGGAAGATGAACAGGAATAGCGAGAACCAATGAGAGGCTAGCTGGAGGTTTCTGAACGGGCAAATTTAACTCTCATTTCCCACCAGGAAGAGGAATTAACCAAAGGCTCAGCGTGCCGTGCCGGAACCAGATTAGGGCCTGAAGCCATCCTGCGGTGTTTCGGCCAGCTCTAAAGAAACCGAGTTGAAGAAAGGAGCGCAGGGGCCCTGTAATTCACAAACCTGCAGAGTTATAAATGACAGCTATCGTCCAAAAATAGACTGAAGTAAGGCTGCCAAGAGGACTTGAAAGCGGGGCAGAATTGCAGGAAACCGATTTCAGGAGGTAGACTGGAATTGCATTGAAAGCATAGGAAAAGAGGCAGAACGTCCACAATGATGCACTTGGCCAAAAAGTGCGTATGCGTTTTTTCCTGAATATATTCAGGAAAAAACGCATACGCACTTTTTGGCCAACCAAGCAAGCTTGCAAAGGAAATCTGCACTACAATGAAGTCTCACTTCCCCCCGGTCAAAAGGGCCATCTGAAAAAAGTGTAAAATCCAGAAAGGCAGGACAGGCCATGGAGAACTGGGAGCCTTGTTATGCTGATGGGCGGGATGTAAATTGCCAACAACCACTCGAGAGAAGTGTATGGTGTTTCCTGAAACATCTAAAAAACAAAGCAACAGAACCTAGGGCACTTCCACTTATGGTCCTATAGCTTAGGGAAATTAAAATCAAAAAGACACAGCCACCCCAAAGTTTGGAACGGCTCTGTTTACAAGAACCTCGTTTACAGTACAAGTTCAACATCGCAGAAAGTGAAAAATGGATAAAGAAGTTGTGGTATTTACTTACAAAGCAATATCACTCAGCAATGAAATCTGTGTCATCAGGCCCTTAGCAGCACAATGAGTGGATTCAGGTATGATGATTCTAACTGAAATAAGTCACACAGAAAAAGAAACATCATAAGATATCAGTAATACACGGAATGTAAACTTGGCTACACAGGAACTGAATTACAGAACAGAACAGGGTCTAAAATTTACAAAACCAACTTATTCTTGCTTAAGGGTAAAGGTGAGTTGGGGTGCTGCATAAAACCAGAGATTGAAATGAGCACAGATAAAGTTCCTTAAGCCAAATATGGAATAGACAAGAGCTACTCCTTGCTCAACGAAATGGACTCAACACAGCATATTAAACGCCTAAGAATGTACCTGACTAGTAAGTATCGTAAAACCTATGGATTGCTATGTCTCCAAAAGAGAATCAAGCATGTGTACAGGGGCATAAACGCAGCAGTGCTAGGATTGGAGAGGTTCGGTGAGCAAATGAAGACCCTTTGAAGTCATATTGCATGGTACCCATTCCACAGGTTTCAACTACCCAGGTTTAAGGTATTCTTCCTTCAGCTAAAACATGCATGTGGAACCCAGAGTATGATCAACCATGTGATCGGGAGACGTGTTCAAATATGTCTCAGTTTTCCTCCCCTGGTACTCGGGTGCAACATTCCAGACGCTTTACTAACACTCTCCCCACTTGGAGAGTCAGTCCCTTTAACCTCCTGTTTGGCCCAGTTTGCAATTTCTGCGGAAGATGAACAGGAATAGCGAGAACCAATGAGAGGCTAGCTGGAGGTGTCTGGACGGGCAAATTTAACTCTCATTTCCCACCAGGAAGAGGAATTAACCAAAGGCTCAGCATGCCGGGCCGGAACCAGATTAGGGCCTGAAGCCATCCTGCGGTGTTGCGGCCAGGTCACAAGAAAGCGAGTTGAAGAAAGGAGCTCAGGGGCACTGTAATTCACAAACCTGCAGACTTATAAATGACAGCTATCGTCCAAAAATAGACTGAAGTAAGGCTGCCAAGAGGACTTGAAAGCGGGGCAGAATTGCAGGAAACCGATTTCAGGAGGTAGACTGGAATTGCATTGAAAGCATAGGAAAAGAGGCAGAACGTCCACAATGATGCACTTGGCCAAAAAGGGCGTATGCGTTTTTTCCTGAATATAATCAGGAAAAAACGCATACGCCCTTTCTGGCCAACCAAGCAAGCTTGCAAAGGAAATCTGCACTACAATGAAGTCTCACTTCCCCCCGGTCAAAAGGGCCATCTGAAAAAAGTGTAAAATCCAGAAAGGCAGGACAGGCCATGGAGAACTGGGAGCCTTGTTATGCTGAAGGGCGGGATGTAAATTGCCAACAAACACTCGGGAGAAGTGTATGGTGTTTCCTGAAACATCTAAAAAACAAAGCAACAGAGCCTAGGGCACTTCCACTTATGGTCCTATAGCTTAGGGAAATTAAAATCAAAAAGACACAGCCACCCCAAAGTTTGGAACGGCTCTGTTTACAAGAACCTCGTTTACAGTACAAGTTCAACATCGCAGAAAGTGAAAAATGGATAAAGAAGTTGTGGTATTTACTTACAAAGCAATATCACACAGCAATGAAATCTGTGTCATCAGGCCCTTAGCAGCACAATGAGTGGATTCAGGTATGATGATTCTAACTGAAATAAGTCACACAGAAAAAGAAACATCATAAGATATCAGTAATACACGGAATGTAAACTTGGCTACACAGGAACTGAATTACAGAACAGAACAGGGTCTAAAATTTACAAAACCAACTTATTCTTGCTTAAGGGTAAAGGTGAGTTGGGGTGCTGCATAAAACCAGAGATTGAAATGAGCACAGATAAAGTTCCTTAAGCCAAATATGGAATAGACAAGAGCTACTCCTTGCTCAACGAAATGGACTCAACACAGCATATTAAACGCCTAAGAATGTACCTGACTAGTAAGTATCGTAAAACCTATGGATTGCTATGTCTCCAAAAGAGAATCAAGCATGTGTACAGGGGCATAAACGCAGCAGTGCTAGGATTGGAGAGGTTCGGTGAGCAAATGAAGACCCTTTGAAGTCATATTGCATGGTACCCATTCCACAGGTTTCAACTACCCAGGTTTAAGGTATTCTTCCTTCAGCTAAAACATGCATGTGGAACCCAGAGTATGATCAACCATGTGATCGGGAGACGTGTTCAAATATGTCTCAGTTTTCCTCCCCTGGTACTCGGGTGCAACATTCCAGACGCTTTACTAACACTCTCCCCACTTGGAGAGTCAGTCCCTTTAACCTCCTGTTTGGCCCAGTTTGCAATTTCTGCGGAAGATGAACAGGAATAGCGAGAACCAATGAGAGGCTAGCTGGAGGTGTCTGGACGGGCAAATTTAACTCTCATTTCCCACCAGGAAGAGGAATTAACCAAAGGCTCAGCATGCCGGGCCGGAACCAGATTAGGGCCTGAAGCCATCCTGCGGTGTTGCGGCCAGGTCACAAGAAAGCGAGTTGAAGAAAGGAGCTCAGGGGCACTGTAATTCACAAACCTGCAGACTTATAAATGACAGCTATCGTCCAAAAATAGACTGAAGTAAGGCTGCCAAGAGGACTTGAAAGCGGGGCAGAATTGCAGGAAACCGATTTCAGGAGGTAGACTGGAATTGCATTGAAAGCATAGGAAAAGAGGCAGAACGTCCACAATGATGCACTTGGCCAAAAAGGGCGTATGCGTTTTTTCCTGAATATAATCAGGAAAAAACGCATACGCCCTTTTTGGCCAACCAAGCAAGCTTGCAAAGGAAATCTGCACTACAATGAAGTCTCACTTCCCCCCGGTCAAAAGGGCCATCTGAAAAAAGTGTAAAATCCAGAAAGGCAGGACAGGCCATGGAGAACTGGGAGCCTTGTTATGCTGATGGGCGGGATGTAAATTGCCAACAGACACTCGGGAGAAGTGTATGGTGTTTCCTGAAACATCTAAAAAACAAAGCAACAGAGCCTAGGGCACTGCCACTTATGGTCCTATAGCTTAGGGAAATTAAAATCAAAAAGACACAGCCATCCCAAAGTTTGGGACGCCTCTGTTTACAACAACCTCGTTTACAGTACAAGTTCAACATCGCAGAAAGTGAAAAATGGATAAAGAAGTTGTGGTATTTACTTACAAAGCAATATCACTCAGCAATGAAATCTATGTCATCAGGCCCTTAGCATCACAATGAGTGGATTCAGGTATGATGATTCTAACTGAAATAAGTCACACAGAAAAAGAAACATCATAAGATATCAGTAATACATGGAATGTAAACTTGGCTACACAGGAACTGAATTACAGAACAGAACAGGGTTTGAAATTTAGAAAACCAACTTATGCTTGCTTAAGGGTAAAGGTGAGTTGGGGTGCTGCATAAAACCAGAGATTGAAATGAGCACAGATAAAGTTCCTTAAGTCAAATATGGAATAGACAAGAGCTACTCCTTGCTCAACGAAATGGACTCAACACCGCATATTAAATGCCTAAGAATGTAACTGACTAGTAAGTATCGTAAAACCTATGGATTGCTATGTCTCCGAAAGAGAATCAAGCATGTGTACAGGGGCATAAACGCAGCAGTGATAGGACTGGAGAGGTTCGGTGAGCAAATGAAGACCCTTTGAAGTCATATTGCATGGTACCCATTTCACGGGTCTCAACTCTCCAGGTTTAAGGTATTCTTCCTTCAGCTAAAACATGCATGTGGAACCCAAGTATGATCAACCATGTGAACGGGAGACGTGTTCAAATATGTCTCAGTTTTCCTCTCCTGGTACTCGGGTGCAACATTCCAGACGCTTTACTAACAGTCTCCCCACTTGGAGAGTCAGCGCCTTTAACCTCCTGTTTGGCCCAGTTTGCAATTTCTGCGGAAGATGAACAGGAATAGCGAGAACCAATGAGAGGCTAGCTGGAGGTGTCTGGACGGGCAAATTTAACTCTCATTTCCCACCAGGAAGAGGAAATAACCAAAGGCTCAGCGTGCCGTACCGGAACCAGATTAGGGCCTGAAGCCATCCTGCGGTGTTGCGGCCAGGTCACAAGAAAGCGAGTTGAAGAAAGGAGCTCAGGGGCACTGTAATTCACAAACCTGCAGAGTTATAAATGACAGCTATCGTCCAAAAATAGACTGAAGTAAGGCTGCCAAGAGGACTTGAAAGCGGGGCAGAATTGCAGGAAACCGATTTCAGGAGGTAGACTGGAATTGCATTGAAAGCATAGGAAAAGAGGCAGAACGTCCACAATGATGCACTTGGCCAAAAAGGGCGTATGCGTTTTTTCCTAAATATATTCAGGAAAAAACGCATACGCCCTTTTTGGCCAACCAAGCAAGCTTGCAAAGGAAATCTGCACTACAATGAAGTCTCACTTCCCCCCGGTCAAAAGGGCCATCTGAAAAAAGTGTAAAATCCAGAAAGGCAGGACAGGCCATGGAGAACTGGGAGCCTTGTTATGCTGATGGGCGGGATGTAAATTGCCAACAGACACTTGGGAGAAGTGTATGGTGTTTCCTGAAACATCTAAAAAACAAAGCAACAGAGCCTAGGGCACTTCCACTTATGGTCCTATAGCTTAGGGAAATTAAAATCAAAAAGACACAGCCACCCCAAAGTTTGGAACGGCTCTGTTTACAAGAACCTCGTTTACAGTACAAGTTCAACATCGCAGAAAGTGAAAAATGGATAAAGAACTTGTGGTACTTACGTACAATGCAGTATCGCTCAGCAATGAAATCTATGTCATCAGGCCCGTAGCAGCATAATGACTAGATTCAGGTACGATGATTCTAACTGAAATAAGTCACACAGAAAAAGAAACATCATAAGATATCACTAATACACGGAATGTAAACTTGGCTACACAGGAACTGAATTCCAAAACAGAACAGATTCTCAAATTTAGAAAACCAACTTATGCTTGCTTAAGGGGAAAGGTGAGTTGGGTTGCTGCATAAAACCAGAGATTGAAATGAGCACAGATAAAGTTCCTTAAGCCAAATATGGAATAGACAAGAGCTACTCCTTGCTCAACGAAATGGACTCAACACCGCATATTAAACGCCTAAGAATGTACCTGACTAGTAAGTATCTTAAAACCTATGGATTGCTATGTCTCCAAAAGAGAATCAAGCATGTGTACAGGGGCATAAACGCAGCAGTGATAGGATTGGAGAGGTTCGGTGAGCAAATGAAGACCCTTTGAAGTCATATTGCATGGTACCCATTCCACGGGTTTCAACTACCCAGGTTTTAGGTATTCTTCCTTCAGCTAAAACATGCATGTGGAACCCAGAGTATGATCAACCATGTGATCGGGAGACGTGTTCAAATATTTCTCAGTTTTCCTCCCCTGGTACTCGGGTGCAACATTCCAGACGCTTTACTAACACTCTCCCCACTTGGAGAGTCAGTCCCTTTAACCTCCTGTTTGGCCCAGTTTGCAATTTCTGCGGAAGATGAACAGGAATAGCGAGAACCAATGAGAGGCTAGCTGGAGGTGTCTGGACGGGCAAATTTAACTCTCATTTCCCAACAGGAAGAGGAAATAACCAAAGGCTCAGCGTGCCGTACCGGAACCAGATTAGGGCCTGAAGTCATCCTGCGGTGTTGCGGCCAGCTCAAAAGAAACCGAGTTGAAGAAAGGAGCGCAGGGGCACTGTAATTCACAAACCTGCAGAGTTATAAATGACAGCTATCGTCCAAAAATAGACTGAAGTAAGGCTGCCAAGAGAACTTGAAAGCGGGGCAGAATTGCAGGAAACCGATTTCAGGAGGTAGACTGGAATTGCATTGAAAGCATAGGAAAAGAGGCAGAACGTCCACAATGATGCACTTGGCCAAAAAGGGCGTATGCGTTTTTTCCTGAATATAATCAGGAAAAAACGCATACGCACTTTTTGGCCAACCAAGCAAGCTTGCAAAGGAAATCTGCACTACAATGAAGTCTCACTTCCCCCCGGTCAAAAGGGCCATCTGAAAAAAGTGTAAAATCCAGAAAGGCAACAGGCCATTGAGAACTGGGAGCCTTGTTATGCTGATGGGCGGGATGTAAATTGCCAACAGACACTCGGGAGAAGTGTATGGTGTTTCCTGAAACATCTAAAAAACAAAGCAACAGAGCCTAGGGCACTTCCACTTATGGTCCTATAGCTTAGGGAAATTAAAATCAAAAAGACACAGCCACACCAAAGTTTGGAACGGCTCTGTTTACAAGAACCTCGTTTACAGTACAAGTTCAACATCGCAGAAAGTGAAAAATGGATAAAGAAGTTGTGGTATTTACTTACAAAGCAATATCACTCAGCAATGAAATCTGTGTCATCAGGCCCTTAGCAGCACAATGAGTGGATTCAGGTATGATGATTCTAACTGAAATAAGTCACACAGAAAAAGAAACATCATAAGATATCAGTAATACGCGGAATGTAAACTTGGCTACACAGGAACTGAATTACAGAACAGAACAGGGTCTCAAATTTAGAAAACCAACTTATGCTTGCTTAAGGGTAAAGGTGAGTTGGGGTGCTGCATTAAACCAGAGATTGAAATGAGCACAGATAAAGTTCCTTAAGCCAAATATGGAATAGACAAGAGCTACTCCTTGCTCAACGAAATGGACTCAACACCCCATATTAAACGCCTAAGAATGTACCTGACTAGTAAGTATCTTAAAACCTATGGATTTCTATGTCTCCGAAAGAGAATCAAGCAGGTGTACAGGGGCATAAACGCAGCAGTGATAGGATTGGAGAGGATCGGTGAGCAAATGAAGACCCTTTGAAGTCATATTGCATGGTACCCATTCCACAGGTTTCAACTACCCAGGTTTAAGGTATTCTTCCTTCAGCTATAACATGCATGTGGAACCTAGAGTATGATCAACCATGTGATCGGGAGACGTGTTCAAATATGTCTCAGTTTTCCTCCCCTGGTACTCGGGTGCAACATTCCAGACGCTTTACTAACACTCTCCCCACTTGGAGAGTCAGTCCCTTTAACCTCCTGTTTGGCCCAGTTTGCAATTTCTGCGGAAGATGAACAGGAATAGCGAGAACCAATGAGAGGCTAGCTGGAGGTGTCTGGACGGGCAAATTTAACTCTCATTTCCCACCAGGAAGAGGAATTAACCAAAGGCTCAGAATGCCGGGCCGGAACCAGATTAGGGCCTGAAGCCATCCTGCGGTGTTGCGGCCAGGTCACAAGAAAGCGAGTTGAAGAAAGGAGCTCAGGGGCACTGTAATTCACAAACCTGCAGAGTTATAAATGACAGCTATCGTCCAAAAATAGACTGAAGTAAGGCTGCCAAGAGGACTTGAAAGCAGGGCAGAATTGCAGGAAACCGATTTCAGGAGGTAGACTGGAATTGCATTGAAAGCATAGGAAAAGAGGCAGAACGTCCACAATGATGCACTTGGCCAAAAAGGGCGTATGCGTTTTTTCCTGAATATATTCAGGAAAAAACGCATACGCCCTTTTTGGCGAACCAAGCAAGCTTGCAAAGGAAATCTGCACTACAATGAAGTCTCACTTCCCCCCGGTTAAAAGGGCCATCTGAAAAAAGTGTAAAATCCAGAAAGGCAACAGGCCATTGAGAACTGGGAGCCTTGTTATGCTGATGTGCGGGATGTAAATTGCCAACAGACACTCGGGAGAAGTGTATGGTGTTTCCTGAAACATCTAAAAAACAAAGCAACAGAGCCTAGGGCACTTCCACTTATGGTCCTATAGCTTAGGGAAATTAAAATCAAAAAGACACAGCCACCCCAAAGTTTGGAACGGCTCTGTTTACAAGAACCTCGTTTACAGTACAAGTTCAACATCGCAGAAAGTGAAAAATGGATAAAGAACTTGTGGTACTTACGTACAATGCAGTATCACTCAGCAATGAAATCTATGTCATCAGGACCGTAGCTGCATAATGAGTAGATTCAGGTATGATGATTCTAACTGAAATAAGTCACACAGAAAAAGAAACATCATAAGATATCACTAATACACGGAATGTAAACTTGGCTACACAGGAACTGAATTCCAAAACAGAACAGGTTCTCAAATTTAGAAAACCAACTTATGCTTGCTTAAGGGGAAAGGTGAGTTGGGGTGCTGCATAAAACCAGAGATTGAAATGAGCACAGATAAAGTTCCTTAAGCCAAATATGGAATAGACAAGAGCTACTCCTTGCTCAACGAAATGGACTCAACACCGCATATTAAACGCCTAAGAATGTACCTGACTAGTAAGTATCTTAAAACCTATGGATTGCTATGTCTCCGAAAGAGAATCAAGCATGTGTACAGGGGCATAAACGCAGCAGTGATAGGATTGGAGAGGTTCGGTGAGCAAATGAAGACCCTTTGAAGTCATATTGCATGGTACCCATTCCACGGGTTTCAACTACCCAGGTTTTAGGTATTCTTCCTTCAGCTAAAACATGCATGTGGAACCCAGAGTATGATCAACCATGTGATCGGGAGACGTGTTCAAATATGTCTCAGTTTTCCTCCCCTGGTACTCGGGTGCAACATTCCAGACGCTTTACTAACACTCTCCCCACTTGGAGAGTCAGCGCCTTTAACCTCCTGTTTGGCCCAGTTTGCAATTTCTGCGGAAGATGAACAGGAATAGCGAGAACCAATGAGAGGCTAGCTGGAGGTGTCTGGACGGGCAAATTTAACTCTCATTTCCCAACAGGAAGAGGAAATAACCAAAGGCTCAGCGTGCCGTACCGGAACCAGATTAGGGCCTGAAGTCATCCTGCGGTGTTGCGGCCAGCTCAAAAGAAACCGAGTTGAAGAAAGGAGCTCAGGGGCACTGTAATTCACAAACCTGCAGAGTTATAAATGACAGCTATCGTCCAAAAATAGACTGAAGTAAGGCTGCCCAGAGGACTTGAAAGCGGGGCAGAATTGCAGGAAACCGATTTCAGGAGGTAGACTGGAATTGCATTGAAAGCATAGGAAAAGAGGCAGAACGTCCACAATGATGCACTTGGCCAAAAAGTGCGTATGCGTTTTTTCCTGAATATATTCAGGAAAAAACGCATACGCCCTTTCTGGCCAACCAAGCAAGCTTGCAAAGGAAATCTGCACTACAATGAAGTCTCACTTCCCCCCGGTCAAAAGGGCCATCTGAAAAAAGTGTAAAATCCAGAAAGGCAGGACAGGCCATGGAGAACTGGGAGCCTTGTTATGCTGATGGGCGGGATGTAAATTGCCAACAACCACTCGGGAGAAGTGTATGGTGTTTCCTGAAACATCTAAAAAACAAAGCAACAGAGCCTAGGGCACTTCCACTTATGGTCCTATAGCTTAGGGAAATTAAAATCAAAAAGACACAGCCACCCCAAAGTTTGGAACGGCTCTGTTTACAAGAACCTCGTTTACAGTACAAGTTCAACATCGCAGAAAGTGAAAAATGGATAAAGAAGTTGTGGTATTTACTTACAAAGCAATATCACTCAGCAATGAAATCTGTGTCATCAGGCCCTTAGCAGCACAATGAGTGGATTCAGGTATGATGATTCTAACTGAAATAAGTCACACAGAAAAAGAAACATCATAAGATATCACTAATACACGGAATGTAAACTTGGCTACACAGGAACTGAATTCCAAAACAGAACAGATTCTCAAATTTAGAAAACCAACTTATGCTTGCTTAAGGGGAAAGGTGAGTTGGGTTGCTGCATAAAACCAGAGATTGAAATGAGCACAGATAAAGTTCCTTAAGCCAAATATGGAATAGACAAGAGCTACTCCTTGCTCAACGAAATGGACTCAACACCGCATATTAAACGCCTAAGAATGTACCTGACTAGTAAGTATCTTAAAACCTATGGATTGCTATGTCTCCAAAAGAGAATCAAGCATGTGTACAGGGGCATAAACGCAGCAGTGATAGGATTGGAGAGGTTCGGTGAGCAAATGAAGACCCTTTGAAGTCATATTGCATGGTACCCATTCCACGGGTTTCAACTACCCAGGTTTTAGGTATTCTTCCTTCAGCTAAAACATGCATGTGGAACCCAGAGTATGATCAACCATGTGATCGGGAGACGTGTTCAAATATTTCTCAGTTTTCCTCCCCTGGTACTCGGGTGCAACATTCCAGACGCTTTACTAACACTCTCCCCACTTGGAGAGTCAGTCCCTTTAACCTCCTGTTTGGCCCAGTTTGCAATTTCTGCGGAAGATGAACAGGAATAGCGAGAACCAATGAGAGGCTAGCTGGAGGTGTCTGGACGGGCAAATTTAACTCTCATTTCCCAACAGGAAGAGGAAATAACCAAAGGCTCAGCGTGCCGTACCGGAACCAGATTAGGGCCTGAAGTCATCCTGCGGTGTTGCGGCCAGCTCAAAAGAAACCGAGTTGAAGAAAGGAGCGCAGGGGCACTATAATTCACAAACCTGCAGAGTTATAAATGACAGCTATCGTCCAAAAATAGACTGAAGTAAGGCTGCCAAGAGAACTTGAAAGCGGGGCAGAATTGCAGGAAACCGATTTCAGGAGGTAGACTGGAATTGCATTGAAAGCATAGGAAAAGAGGCAGAACGTCCACAATGATGCACTTGGCCAAAAAGGGCGTATGCGTTTTTTCCTGAATATAATCAGGAAAAAACGCATACGCACTTTTTGGCCAACCAAGCAAGCTTGCAAAGGAAATCTGCACTACAATGAAGTCTCACTTCCCCCCGGTCAAAAGGGCCATCTGAAAAAAGTGTAAAATCCAGAAAGGCAACAGGCCATTGAGAACTGGGAGCCTTGTTATGCTGATGGGCGGGATGTAAATTGCCAACAGACACTCGGGAGAAGTGTATGGTGTTTCCTGAAACATCTAAAAAACAAAGCAACAGAGCCTAGGGCACTTCCACTTATGGTCCTATAGCTTAGGGAAATTAAAATCAAAAAGACACAGCCACACCAAAGTTTGGAACGGCTCTGTTTACAAGAACCTCGTTTACAGTACAAGTTCAACATCGCAGAAAGTGAAAAATGGATAAAGAAGTTGTGGTATTTACTTACAAAGCAATATCACTCAGCAATGAAATCTGTGTCATCAGGCCCTTAGCAGCACAATGAGTGGATTCAGGTATGATGATTCTAACTGAAATAAGTCACACAGAAAAAGAAACATCATAAGATATCAGTAATACGCGGAATGTAAACTTGGCTACACAGGAACTGAATTACAGAACAGAACAGGGTCTCAAATTTAGAAAACCAACTTATGCTTGCTTAAGGGTAAAGGTGAGTTGGGGTGCTGCATTAAACCAGAGATTGAAATGAGCACAGATAAAGTTCCTTAAGCCAAATATGGAATAGACAAGAGCTACTCCTTGCTCAACGAAATGGACTCAACACCCCATATTAAACGCCTAAGAATGTACCTGACTAGTAAGTATCTTAAAACCTATGGATTTCTATGTCTCCGAAAGAGAATCAAGCAGGTGTACAGGGGCATAAACGCAGCAGTGATAGGATTGGAGAGGATCGGTGAGCAAATGAAGACCCTTTGAAGTCATATTGCATGGTACCCATTCCACAGGTTTCAACTACCCAGGTTTAAGGTATTCTTCCTTCAGCTATAACATGCATGTGGAACCTAGAGTATGATCAACCATGTGATCGGGAGACGTGTTCAAATATGTCTCAGTTTTCCTCCCCTGGTACTCGGGTGCAACATTCCAGACGCTTTACTAACACTCTCCCCACTTGGAGAGTCAGTCCCTTTAACCTCCTGTTTGGCCCAGTTTGCAATTTCTGCGGAAGATGAACAGGAATAGCGAGAACCAATGAGAGGCTAGCTGGAGGTGTCTGGACGGGCAAATTTAACTCTCATTTCCCACCAGGAAGAGGAATTAACCAAAGGCTCAGAATGCCGGGCCGGAACCAGATTAGGGCCTGAAGCCATCCTGCGGTGTTGCGGCCAGGTCACAAGAAAGCGAGTTGAAGAAAGGAGCTCAGGGGCACTGTAATTCACAAACCTGCAGAGTTATAAATGACAGCTATCGTCCAAAAATAGACTGAAGTAAGGCTGCCAAGAGGACTTGAAAGCAGGGCAGAATTGCAGGAAACCGATTTCAGGAGGTAGACTGGAATTGCATTGAAAGCATAGGAAAAGAGGCAGAACGTCCACAATGATGCACTTGGCCAAAAAGGGCGTATGCGTTTTTTCCTGAATATATTCAGGAAAAAACGCATACGCCCTTTTTGGCGAACCAAGCAAGCTTGCAAAGGAAATCTGCACTACAATGAAGTCTCACTTCCCCCCGGTTAAAAGGGCCATCTGAAAAAAGTGTAAAATCCAGAAAGGCAACAGGCCATTGAGAACTGGGAGCCTTGTTATGCTGATGTGCGGGATGTAAATTGCCAACAGACACTCGGGAGAAGTGTATGGTGTTTCCTGAAACATCTAAAAAACAAAGCAACAGAGCCTAGGGCACTTCCACTTATGGTCCTATAGCTTAGGGAAATTAAAATCAAAAAGACACAGCCACCCCAAAGTTTGGAACGGCTCTGTTTACAAGAACCTCGTTTACAGTACAAGTTCAACATCGCAGAAAGTGAAAAATGGATAAAGAACTTGTGGTACTTACGTACAATGCAGTATCACTCAGCAATGAAATCTATGTCATCAGGACCGTAGCTGCATAATGAGTAGATTCAGGTATGATGATTCTAACTGAAATAAGTCACACAGAAAAAGAAACATCATAAGATATCACTAATACACGGAATGTAAACTTGGCTACACAGGAACTGAATTCCAAAACAGAACAGGTTCTCAAATTTAGAAAACCAACTTATGCTTGCTTAAGGGGAAAGGTGAGTTGGGGTGCTGCATAAAACCAGAGATTGAAATGAGCACAGATAAAGTTCCTTAAGCCAAATATGGAATAGACAAGAGCTACTCCTTGCTCAACGAAATGGACTCAACACCGCATATTAAACGCCTAAGAATGTACCTGACTAGTAAGTATCTTAAAACCTATGGATTGCTATGTCTCCGAAAGAGAATCAAGCATGTGTACAGGGGCATAAACGCAGCAGTGATAGGATTGGAGAGGTTCGGTGAGCAAATGAAGACCCTTTGAAGTCATATTGCATGGTACCCATTCCACGGGTTTCAACTACCCAGGTTTTAGGTATTCTTCCTTCAGCTAAAACATGCATGTGGAACCCAGAGTATGATCAACCATGTGATCGGGAGACGTGTTCAAATATGTCTCAGTTTTCCTCCCCTGGTACTCGGGTGCAACATTCCAGACGCTTTACTAACACTCTCCCCACTTGGAGAGTCAGCGCCTTTAACCTCCTGTTTGGCCCAGTTTGCAATTTCTGCGGAAGATGAACAGGAATAGCGAGAACCAATGAGAGGCTAGCTGGAGGTGTCTGGACGGGCAAATTTAACTCTCATTTCCCAACAGGAAGAGGAAATAACCAAAGGCTCAGCGTGCCGTACCGGAACCAGATTAGGGCCTGAAGTCATCCTGCGGTGTTGCGGCCAGCTCAAAAGAAACCGAGTTGAAGAAAGGAGCTCAGGGGCACTGTAATTCACAAACCTGCAGAGTTATAAATGACAGCTATCGTCCAAAAATAGACTGAAGTAAGGCTGCCCAGAGGACTTGAAAGCGGGGCAGAATTGCAGGAAACCGATTTCAGGAGGTAGACTGGAATTGCATTGAAAGCATAGGAAAAGAGGCAGAACGTCCACAATGATGCACTTGGCCAAAAAGTGCGTATGCGTTTTTTCCTGAATATATTCAGGAAAAAACGCATACGCCCTTTCTGGCCAACCAAGCAAGCTTGCAAAGGAAATCTGCACTACAATGAAGTCTCACTTCCCCCCGGTCAAAAGGGCCATCTGAAAAAAGTGTAAAATCCAGAAAGGCAGGACAGGCCATGGAGAACTGGGAGCCTTGTTATGCTGATGGGCGGGATGTAAATTGCCAACAACCACTCGGGAGAAGTGTATGGTGTTTCCTGAAACATCTAAAAAACAAAGCAACAGAGCCTAGGGCACTTCCACTTATGGTCCTATAGCTTAGGGAAATTAAAATCAAAAAGACACAGCCACCCCAAAGTTTGGAACGGCTCTGTTTACAAGAACCTCGTTTACAGTACAAGTTCAACATCGCAGAAAGTGAAAAATGGATAAAGAAGTTGTGGTATTTACTTACAAAGCAATATCACTCAGCAATGAAATCTGTGTCATCAGGCCCTTAGCAGCACAATGAGTGGATTCAGGTATGATGATTCTAACTGAAATAAGTCACACAGAAAAAGAAACATCATAAGATATCACTAATACACGGAATGTAAACTTGGCTACACAGGAACTGAATTCCAAAACAGAACAGATTCTCAAATTTAGAAAACCAACTTATGCTTGCTTAAGGGGAAAGGTGAGTTGGGTTGCTGCATAAAACCAGAGATTGAAATGAGCACAGATAAAGTTCCTTAAGCCAAATATGGAATAGACAAGAGCTACTCCTTGCTCAACGAAATGGACTCAACACCGCATATTAAACGCCTAAGAATGTACCTGACTAGTAAGTATCTTAAAACCTATGGATTGCTATGTCTCCAAAAGAGAATCAAGCATGTGTACAGGGGCATAAACGCAGCAGTGATAGGATTGGAGAGGTTCGGTGAGCAAATGAAGACCCTTTGAAGTCATATTGCATGGTACCCATTCCACGGGTTTCAACTACCCAGGTTTTAGGTATTCTTCCTTCAGCTAAAACATGCATGTGGAACCCAGAGTATGATCAACCATGTGATCGGGAGACGTGTTCAAATATTTCTCAGTTTTCCTCCCCTGGTACTCGGGTGCAACATTCCAGACGCTTTACTAACACTCTCCCCACTTGGAGAGTCAGTCCCTTTAACCTCCTGTTTGGCCCAGTTTGCAATTTCTGCGGAAGATGAACAGGAATAGCGAGAACCAATGAGAGGCTAGCTGGAGGTGTCTGGACGGGCAAATTTAACTCTCATTTCCCAACAGGAAGAGGAAATAACCAAAGGCTCAGCGTGCCGTACCGGAACCAGATTAGGGCCTGAAGTCATCCTGCGGTGTTGCGGCCAGCTCAAAAGAAACCGAGTTGAAGAAAGGAGCGCAGGGGCACTGTAATTCACAAACCTGCAGAGTTATAAATGACAGCTATCGTCCAAAAATAGACTGAAGTAAGGCTGCCAAGAGAACTTGAAAGCGGGGCAGAATTGCAGGAAACCGATTTCAGGAGGTAGACTGGAATTGCATTGAAAGCATAGGAAAAGAGGCAGAACGTCCACAATGATGCACTTGGCCAAAAAGGGCGTATGCGTTTTTTCCTGAATATAATCAGGAAAAAACGCATACGCACTTTTTGGCCAACCAAGCAAGCTTGCAAAGGAAATCTGCACTACAATGAAGTCTCACTTCCCCCCGGTCAAAAGGGCCATCTGAAAAAAGTGTAAAATCCAGAAAGGCAACAGGCCATTGAGAACTGGGAGCCTTGTTATGCTGATGGGCGGGATGTAAATTGCCAACAGACACTCGGGAGAAGTGTATGGTGTTTCCTGAAACATCTAAAAAACAAAGCAACAGAGCCTAGGGCACTTCCACTTATGGTCCTATAGCTTAGGGAAATTAAAATCAAAAAGACACAGCCACACCAAAGTTTGGAACGGCTCTGTTTACAAGAACCTCGTTTACAGTACAAGTTCAACATCGCAGAAAGTGAAAAATGGATAAAGAAGTTGTGGTATTTACTTACAAAGCAATATCACTCAGCAATGAAATCTGTGTCATCAGGCCCTTAGCAGCACAATGAGTGGATTCAGGTATGATGATTCTAACTGAAATAAGTCACACAGAAAAAGAAACATCATAAGATATCAGTAATACGCGGAATGTAAACTTGGCTACACAGGAACTGAATTACAGAACAGAACAGGGTCTCAAATTTAGAAAACCAACTTATGCTTGCTTAAGGGTAAAG